>NC_139915.1:9777553-9965053 GCF_963514095.1 Eutrigla gurnardus | reverse complement strand
GGATGAGAGAGAGAGAGAGAGAGAGTGAAAAAGGAAGAGTGATTTTGTGTGTCTTGTGTGTGTTCTCCTGTCTGTACTCCTGCTCTGACACCCTCTTGCTTGAATAATAAACAGGGATCAGCTGTTGCTGTAATTTGGCCACCTGACTCATATTATCTTCTCAGCCAGCTGAGTAGACGGAGCGAGGGGAGAGAGTATCTCTTATACGAGAAAGCATTTCAGAAGTCTGAGCGATCTTGCCTCACACACTCACATCCTCCCTGTTTGTTATCTCAGTAATAACAAAGAGGAAACTAAAAGGTTCCTTCCCAGAAACACACAAGGCATTGAAGTCGTTTAATATAACAGCCCTCTAGATGTGGAAAGACGTGTAAACACAATCGTGTTAAATATTGTATTAAGAAAGTGTTTGATGAGCACAGAACGAGATGTCTCAATCTTCTGGAAAATAGAACTTTAAAGGCCCCAAGAACACGTTTTCTCAATCATCCTCTTACTGTGAGCGATGGACTTCTTCATCAACAAAGTATTTTCTGTCAAAACGAAAACAGTTTGGATTATTTTAACTTTTTTTTCTTTTTTCTTTTTTTTTTTGTGGCAATCAAACCAGAAGCAAGTCAGGGGTCACTTTGGTGCATCAATCAGGATTTAACATTTTTAAATCCAAATCTGATGACAGCTGTGGGGTTTGTTTTTGCTTACGCTGCCAGGACACCGTCTGTCCTAATGACGCCGTTTTTGAGTCTTAAACGCTTAATAACTACGTGTGTTTTCTGCCTGAACTTTAACTTAAGATTGTTGCTTTGTCTGAAATCACTCCAATCATTGATTTCCTACTCCTTAAAACAGAAACCGTTTACTCATCATATACACATCACACCGTATTGTGTCATTATCAATAAGGGTAAAGTCGCACACAATACAAGTCATGTAGAGCATTGCATTGTGGGATTAGGAGAGAGAAGCACACATGCCATAGATATTCTGTTGTTTGTATTTCCATCTCATATTGAGGGCACTATATAGTGCAGTACATTCACACTCAGTATTTGGGTACTCAGATAAAATTGTAAGGTAAATAAAGTGAAATATATAGTAAATGTGAAGTGCTTACATACACAACAACAGAGGAGTACTTCAGATATGTGTATCATAGTTTTCAGGAGCTTTAGATTATCAGAAATAACAATATATGTATCTAATTCATGAGAAGGTATTGTGTGAATTTGTAGTTTGTTAACGTGTGAATGTTGGTCTTCCCTTCGTTCCCCCTCCTCATTCACACACACACCCACATTAACAGTGAATCAAACATTAACGGACCCGTATGGAGGAGTTACATCAACAGTGGCTTTTAGATCTGTGTATGCAATACTTTGCCCAAACAAAGAAAAAAAAACACAACTTGGAAACTTGACCTAGTAGGTCAGTGTCTCATGCGTTTCCTCATAATATAGCCTTAAGATTAAATTCAAATTTTCCTTTTTCCTCTTGCTTCTCAGAGGCATCAATCGGGGAAAGCTAAAGACTGCAGGCCAGTTTTCACACAGGGAAAAAAGAAGCTGGAGCACAGTCTGAGCATTGTGCAGGGGCTTGCATATAGAGCACATAGTGTTGGGGTAACCAGGCAGTGCAGCTGGCCTTTCACAACTATGCAACTTTAAGGCAGTGTTTAAATCAAGATGCAAAAGAGAAGAACCCTGTTCCCTCACACAAACACACACATAAACAGGGAAGAGAGTGGAGGAAAGGGAAACGGGGAAATGTGGAAATGATGAGCTTCTAATATAGGACTTTAGTATCAAAGTCCTTTTGGCTAGAATAAATCGCTGTAGCAACACATATATCATATTTCCATACTGCTGAGACCAGTATGCTTCATTTGAAGAGTCTTGAGGTTTTTTTCACTTTGCTGCCCTCAGATATCTTTTGTTCATTGAAGTTTAGCAGGTCACGATGCTGCCAACTGACTTGTGAAAACGTGTATAGTATAACTCATTAGCAATTTCAAAGCAAAGCTATTTAAATGTTTGCACTAAAACAGGATTGTTGCATTTGTTGTAGTTCTTTGGTTCTTTGCTCCTTAAGGTAGGCTACCATCTTTCTGTAGAACTTATGTTGTGAGGGTTTTTTTTAATTTATTTTTTTAGAATAACATAGTTTCCAAAAGGCAGCAACCCGCATGCATACAAAGTAAGTAATTTGTGCAAAACGGTTCAGCAAGAAATATGAAAACATGCCAGTGAATCCATCCTCCCGGCCCCCAAACCCTCTCCACAACATTCCTTTCATAAATGTGCAGTGCTGGAGTATTTTTTTAAGAAACCGGAGAGAGCTGGTATGTGGATGGGCTCATTATGGAGCTACTTCTGTGGGAGGTTACAGTTATCACTATCAGATCTCCTCTTATGTTCTGACCCATGGCCCAGGAGTTATTCCAAGGTTGGATGACCATACTCTAACAAGGCCCACCCTCCACCTCACACACATGCACATACCCCACCTTTCACCCACCTCCCCCACTGTCCATATATGTACACACACACACAGAGAGAGAGAGAGAGAGAGAGAGAGAGAGAGAGAGAGAGAGAGAGAGAGAGAGAGAGAGAGAGAGAGAGAGAGAGAGAGAGAGATGCACAGAAACACAAATATCATTTGACTACCTCTTGCTAATGCATATGTGTTAGCACCTGCATGCTAAAGACCCTCTCGTGTCTGACATTCGTGTGAGCAGTAGGCGTGGTAGCATTCTGTAAGGAGGCATCAGCTAGGTGTCAAAACATGCTGATCCCCACCATCCAGCTCATCCCCATTGCTCGTCCAATTTAAATCTGTGAAATAGTCTGAAAAAGTGTGTGTGTTTCCGGGAAAAGAGGGTAAACGGTAAATCTGTCTTACTTTTCCTCTGTACAGCATCAGAGCACTTGCTTTCATCCTGGAACTCCCTCCCCCTACCCCCTCTTCCCTTTTCTCTGCCTCCTGCGAGCATTCCTGCCCCTCCCCCCCTTCAGTCCCCCTTGCCGGTATGGATCTGTGAAATGTTGGCAGGGTGTGCTGCTATGGCATCGAGCCTAGGCTGTAGGCATGGTGATGTGAAAGAGAAAGAGGTGAGGATGATTACCTGCATGATTTCTGTGGGTGCCGACCACAGTACCCTTTTGTTTGCCCAATCATGACATGCATGCTGCTTACACTCGGCAGCCATGTTGCACCCACCAGCATATCTGCAATGTGGCCGATGACCTACAGGCCATTGCTCTTCGTAGATACAAATCAGCCAAACTCTGACTCACTGAAGCTACTATGAGCTGTAGTGGCAGTGTGTGTGTCAACAAGTGGTCTGTATTTAACAGATGTCCTGTAAATAATGTTGCTATGATTATCTTGATTATCTTGGATGTCATGATTTGAAATGATTGAAGATGTACCGATTCATTAATAAGAAAGTCTGATGCATAGCTTAGAGTAAAGTATATCTGGTAACCCAGTGCCAACTGTAACACACATGACACTGAGAGAATGCATGGAAAGAAAAGAAGATCACTGTATAGGCTATAACAATCTCTTTTTATTCTCTATTCCGAACAATCAATTTAAAATGAACAGTCCTCACAGGTACCATTGTTATAAAAGGCCAAAACATTTATGCCATGTCTCTGCATATAGTAAAAGAAAGGATATATGACATTCTAAATCAGATAATATACTAATAGTGACTGCTGTTTGAACAAACCAAATATTCATCGGGCACTCACACAAAGACAGATGTATTCATTCATTTCGTTGATATCATATTTACTGTCCAGTATTTTTGCACTGCTGACCAGTTTCACTCTCTGTCCGCACTCCAAACTCAAGTCTCCTCTCAGCTCTCTTCTATATCTGTCTGTCTGGCTGGCTGTCAGTCAATCTCTCTCTCTCTCTCTCCTCTCTCTCTCTCTGTCTCTTTCTATCCTGAAGTGGTTGCATTTCATTTTTGGTTACTCAAAAGAAAACTTCCTTTTGCCTGAGTTACCACTATAGACATTGCGGTGGTTACAGCATTCCAGAAAGCCTAGCTGTTTGTTGATACCTTGATGGCTTTCTCGCACCATCGGAGGATTAAACTGAATTCACATTGATTCGAAAGATTGGCTTCGTTTTTTCAGACTGCCTGGGTGACCTCGGAGCTGAGACCCTCGGACATGTCGCAGACTGCATCAGGAACTTCCTGGACACTCATGTTCACCTCCTTTTTCAGTTCAAAGTCACTCTGCTCCTTCTCCGCTGGCTTTTCATTACCATTAACACACACCTCTGTCTGTGTGGCAGCAGATTTTATGCAATCTCCGTTCACAGCTGGAAGTGCATCTACTTCTGCCACATCCTCTGTAACAGACGGGCTCTCCATATCCCCATTTTCCATCTTGCTTTCTACCTCGGGCTCTGGACAAGGAACCTCTTCCATAGAAACTTCAGCTACCTCTTCAGGCTCGGCTGTAATTTCGCTGGCAGAGACGGACTCTGAGATGACGATCTCAGGGACAGGTTCTGCTGCTCCTGGCTCAGCTGTTGCAACAGATTCTTCTTCTACAGCCTGATCTTCAGTGGGGACCGACTCTTCTGCAGGCTCCAAGACCTCAGGGGCAGTCTCGGGTTCAGCAACATCAGATGTGGCTGCAATTGGTTCTGGCTCAACTTCTTCTACTTGTTCCTCTGTTGCTGATTTCACTGCTCCAGCCACTTGTTCGGGCTCTGGCTCTGGTGCTTGTTCGGGTTCTGGCTCTGGTGCTTCCACCGACTCTGGCTCTGGCTCAAGGTCTGCTGCCTTCTCTGGTTCTGTGGCTTGCTCCAGCACTGATTCTGTAGATGGCTCAACCGCTGGCTCGGGTTCAGGGACGGCAGCAGGGACCACTGTTTCCTCCACAATGGCTTCTGGCTCAGTAACAGTCTCTGGGATGGGCTCTGGCTCTGGTTCAATGGGTGCTTCCTCTGTGCTTATGGGAACAACCTCTGGCTCTGGCACAGATTCTACAGCTGCAATAGGTTCTTCTACAGGTGCAACTTCAGCCTCAACCTCTGGGAGCTCTACTGGAGCCTGCTCCTCTACTGCTGGGGCGGACTCCACTGCTGCTGCAGTCTGTTCCTCTACAACAGGTTCCTCTACTACTGCAGCTGGTTCCTCTGTTGCTGTAACAGGTTCCTCTGCAGCTGGTTCTTCTGGGACTGGAGCCGGTTCCTCTACTGCTGCAGGTGGTTCTTCTGGGACTGGAGCCTCTTCCTCTACTGCTGTAACAGGTGCCTCTACGGCTGCAGCTGGTTCTTCTGGGACTGGAGCTGCTGCCTCTACGGCTGCAGCTGGTTCTTCTGGGACTGGAGCCGGTTCCTCTACTACTACAGCTGGTTCCTCTGTTGCTGTAACAGGTTCCTCTACTGCTGCAGCTGGTTCTTCTGACACTGGAGCTGCTGCCTCTACGGCTGCAGCTGGTTCTTCTGGAACTGGAGCTGCTGCCTCTACGGCTGCAGCTGGTTCTTCTGGGACTGGAGCTGCTGCCTCTACGGCTGCAGCTGGTTCTTGTGAGACTGGAGCTGCTGCCTCTACAGCTACAGCTGGTTCTTCTGGGACTGGAGCCTGTTCCTCTACTGCCGCAGCTGGTTCTTCTACTACCGGAGCTGGTTCCTCTACTTTTGCAGCTGGTACCTCTACAGCAACAGCTTGGTCTTGTGCTGCTGGAGCTGGTTCCTCTACTGCTGCAGCTGGTGCCTCTACTGGAGCTGCCTCCTCCAGAGCTGCAGGAGCTGGTTCCTCTGGAGGCGCAGATTTGGGCTCTTCTGGAGCCTCTACAGCTTCGGTTACTGCTGCCACAGCTGACCCCACAGCTTCCTCTACTAGATTGCCTGCCTCAGCTGTCAACTCAGCTTCTGTGGGGGGGTCGCCCGCTTCCACTTTAGCCGACTCCTCTTCACCAGCAGCCGGCGCTGTGGTCTCCTCCTTCGTCTCTTTGGGATCGCTGACATCATATCCCTTCCTCCTCTTGCTCAGTTTGCCTCCCATGGTGTCTCCTAGGAACAAGCAGATGAAGGTGTATTTTAATATAAGCGGTAAAAAAGCAATGTCTAAAAAGGCCCCATCTTGCTGGGTTCAAGCCCAGGATTGTGAGGCAACAGTGCTAACCAATGAACTACTATGCCACCCAAGCACTGAGGTGATCCTATTTTAATGAGGTATTTCTTCTTTGTAGTTAAACATTTATACACCACATGTGAACAGTAGGAATGTATTTTGTCAAACTTTATAACATGCAGTACAAGTTCAACTCAGTTCTTTCCAATCTAGCAGTGTTCTGTCAAAAGGGAGAATGCCGAGAACTCCCTTGTCTAGAAGTGAACTACAAGTTCAATGAGAAAACTGCTCTGTGCCAAACAGTTTGGCTAGAAAACAAATGTAAATGCATGGGAACCTTACCGAGATCAGACCACTCAACGGACTATCTACCCTTTCAGGAATGTTGGGTAAGGCTTGGTGCCAAATGAGCCAACAACTCTGAGTTGAACATCTATGATGTAGATGTACAACTATTCCTCTCTCAGCATGACAAGCTACAAACTATTAACTTCAGATATGCCATTCAGAGCCTGAAGTCACGTACAAGATATGAGCCACAAAAGTGTTTTTTTTTTTCTGTATGAACCACACATCACTGTAAACACCTCCCAATAGTTAAACCGATGCATTCTGTCAATAGAGCAAACACGTACTACTTGTTCTTTGTGTTAATGTGACAACGCCGTTGAGGCTGCAGAGGAAGAATGTGTGATTGCAACAGAATGGAACTTCCTTTCAGTGACAGAATAGAGAACTGGAAGTTCAACTTTACCTTACTGATTTGGTTTCAACTGACCCTGAGCAAATCAACCTGTTTGAGCATAAGGGCTTTATATCACATGTAACGCCACAGATTGCTTTATTAGCTTGTTTCAGTTTGACCGCAAATGTTATATCCACATTTTAGTAGTAGTAGCCTACTCTTATATACCCTGCAGAGCAGAGGGTGCGAACAATATGGGAACTGTCCATAGTGCTGCAATGGAGCAATTAAGACCGGATGCGCCATATAGCCTTCCATGATGGCATATATGCTGCACGTCCATAAGATCAATTTACTATCAAATGAACAAGCCAGTGGTAAAACAATAATGTATCATATCTGATTGCACCAACAACAGTCTAATTCTATTGATGGACCGACTTCCAACGAATCAGGCTTAATTGCCAGATTTTTTTCTTTGCCCATTTTCGCCAAACCCTATTGGTGTCTCCGGCCTCCAAACCAGACAAAGCAAGAACGTGCAGTTTGAGGAGAAAACCTTTTGAGATCAAATATTCGTGAACGTTTTTTTTTTTCAAATCGAGTAAATAATAAAAATGTGCTGAAGACATGAAGCCTTACACACATTTTGAAAGATTTTTTTTTATGCATGCAGATCTACGGCAGCACGTGCCGGTCGGTAACAAAGGATGGGGGTTCCTCACCGGTAGAAAGTAATAGGTTTGGATCTAATTGGCAGCCAACACTGACGCTAATCTGTCCTTTAGAATAACATATTCGCCGAGGCTACTACACACGGGGATCGCATACACCGGCTCCGAACACTTGAGTGATAAAAGCTGTAGAGGGGTCTCCATCCCCCATTTCAACCCGCCCACCGCTGCTTCTCTCAGCTGCTCTGCCCTTTTTGTTCACGAGCCGTTGAAAACGTCGCAACTCCTCACACGAACGTGAAAAAGAAAAACGGATTTCACCACCAAAACGCGTTCATTCCACGTATGCAACACAACTTCCAAACTTTCTTTTGCGCTTTTTTCTTTATCCCGGGAGGGTTTCTTTTTTTAATCGCGTGGCCTACTTAAAAAAAAAAAAAACCCAGCTGCCTCAGAAGACGCACCAAATCAATTCCGACTGAGGACGGGGAAAAGAAAAAAAAAAAAAAAGCCTGCCTTTATTATGGCAGTCTTGAAAAGTAACATTGCATAATAGGAGGAAGGCAAAGAGAGAGATAGAACAATGGGTAAGCTGCAGCTCGTAGGCATCTATCTTTCTTACTCACTTCTTTTCTTTCTTTTACCCACAGAACATACATCGTGTAGCAAGTGGAGAATAAAACATTCCAATAATAATAAAAAATTTAAAAAAATGCTCTTGTTAGACCGACCTGTATTTCCAGAGAGTGATCACTTGGGCTTCTTTTCCAGGCTCCGGCTGGATGTGATAATGGAGGTAAACCTTTGGAGTGACAGCTGCAGATTCCGCCCCTGCCTCCGAGGTGCAGTCTGGGACTGTGTTGTAACTGAGGAGTGCCCCCTCACAGTTTTCTAGACATCTGTCGCTATCACAATCCAGCCTACCCCACTACTGCTCCCTCTGCAATCTATACCCTCCCAAATCTTTAACCCCTCCTCTCCCGCACACACCCACTCCACGGCATATTCCTGTGTTGTGTAAATACGTCTGCGGGACGGAATTATGAGGTAATTATGAGCGGAATGGCACTAATTTCACTTTGTGAAAAATGCCAATTTCTCCTCTGGTCTCGCTTTGCCAAATAATAATGCTACAGACCCCCCCTACACACACACACACACACACACACACACACACACACACACACACACACACACACACACACACACACACACAGGAGTATTACTATAGTAATAATAAATAATGCATAGGAGGCATCATGTCAGTAAAACCACTTGTGCAGCACACACACACACATAATCTCCATAGAGAATTACAGTGACTCCTTGATGGCTTTTTCCCCCTTCTGTTGTGACATGCTCGCTCATCTCTACTTGCATCACACACAGTAATCATGAAAAGCAGCATAACACGTTTAAAGGCATTCTCAGTAAATCATAAAGCAAACTGATTTTATTTGGTTTAAAAGTACTAAGTTGTGGGTGCAAAGTGTGGTTTATTTTTGAGCTGTGGTAAAGTGTTGATATGTGGACATCAATGTGAGCTCCTGAATAACTCGTCTAACTCATGTGAGGTTTTAAATATATATACAGGCTCCGTCTGATGTGCTTGTGTGCAGTCCCGTGCCATGGCTTTAAATACGAGGTTCTTTTTGAGCACCAAAGGTTCACTAATGTTGCGAAGAACTCTGATGCATTGCACCTCGTTGCTATTTGCCTTCCATGTGTTAATGGCACATGGTTGGTCTGGGGGTGAGACTTAATGAAATTCAACAACTGACCCTTCCAGGTGAACACGTTGTCTACTTCAACAACTGAAGCATGTCACTGACACACTGCTAGGGCGTGGACCCTGAAAACCATTAATCACTATCAGATATAGTGTAGCAAATCAAATACAGTCAGGACATGAAGACATTTCATCTTTCCCCAACAACATGGCAATCTCTTTCAGCAGCGGCCCACTTGTTTACACGTGAAAAGAAAGGTGAAATTGAGTATTTTGCTGACAGTTCAAACACAAAAAAAGTCAGACATTACCATCACAACTCACCAACCTGGTCTTTTAATCAGACATCACTTTAGAAAGAGGTCAAAGGTTTTTTTTTTGTCCTGGTTTAGGCCCTCTTTGAGAAGATTTGAATACAAATAATAGAATAGTGGTTACTTGACTACAGCATATGACAATAAAGCAAGAAATGTGTGTCACTGCATGTGGTAAAATTATATTTGAAAGCATATGTTCTCATGATATTTTATATTATTATATGTTTTAATTTACTGATGTTGAACTCAGACAGAATGTGTATTACGTGTGGGATGTGGTGCATCCAAATGCTTTTGGTAGTTTTTTTTCTTCTTCCCCCTTCTTGGACTTTAAATATATACATTTATCAATGTGTTACAGCATTAACAGATAGAATGATTAAGGAGACAGCACCCTCTACTGTTAGAAGAGCTCATAGCACAACACAGTGTCTACTGAGAAACCTTGTTGTGCATTAAGATCATAATGATACGTGATAAACATATAAGACGGAATAATGCAGTTCCAATGTTCTATGCAAATATAGTTACATTGAGTATTTGTAAGATATCCATTCAAACTGGGTGTGACTCTGTCAATGACAAAAGAAAATCCTGATTCATTCAGTTTATGTCACTATACAAAAAAATAATAAAATACAACAGACAAGAGTGTAAGAAAATATATCAAAACTAAAATAAAAACTAAACTGACTATCACCAGAAATTGAAAAAGTACAAGCAAAACAAATATATTTTTTGTTAGACCTGGTTCTCTAATTTTAGATCTGCTATCTACTTTTAGTGTCTGTGTTATAAGGTCCAACTTGTTTGCTTTCCCTGCTGGCAACAGAGCTAAACAGTGACAAAGGGGCAGCAAAGGCTGAATTTCACATGATGCAAAAGCTCTGGAATGCATTCCCAGGAGTATAGCCACCATTCCAGCCAACCACGCTGGTCCACAGACGTCTCTCAGGCATAAGGGGAGGCCTTGGAAAATTCCCCAGAGTTTTCATGAGAATGTCCAAAGCTTGTCTGTCTGCAAGTCCTGGACCCTTTGGCCTAGACTGGCCCAAAGAAGAGGAGGAGAAAAGACTGTGTTGTAGACTTCCCAGGGCATGGAGGTTACATGGCATCACTACATGCTATGATGCCATGTGAAATGTGTCAAATATTGAATCTCATTAGAGGGAGGAGAATTGTAATCAATGGATTAGTTATGTCATATTCCATGTCAGAGAAATATAAATAGCACTCTCTGAATGAATGAATTAATGAATTAACATTTTTATCCCACATTATTTGGGGGTGCTTAATGTTGTATGATGGTTTCTAAATGAATGTGTTCAATGTATATCTATTACACATGTTAATCCACTGGATGATGTAGATTAAGCTGTTTCTTGGTGACCAGGTTACAGATTTAAAGGCATAGGGTGACTTAGTATAGTCTTAAAGAGGACTTAACATTTGGATTGATGGTGGCACTTGTTGCAAAAGGATCTGGTTGGCTATTGGCATACTCCATTTTTGTCCTTACAACACCTTTAGATAAAAGTTATTAGCCATCTAATGCATGCAACGCTGGGGCTGATACACATCTTATAATTGCACATGCAAAATGACCTTTTAAAAAAAATCTATATCCTTTGGCAGAAAGTAGGTTTTGAATCAGAGACACGTGTGCTCAACTGTCTCTATGGATACCATTGTGGTATGTGTTTATTAGACTGCTGGGTAACCATGAGACCTCCCCAAAGCCCAACCTCTTGCCTTTTATTGCATGTGGTGAAGACTAGTTGAGGAAGTAGCCTACAAATCACACCTTAATTAAATTGGCTAAAATCGACAGACTTGGAGTTGCACCCATACTTACTTAACTGGTAAAATTAAGTTTCTCAGGTCAAAAATTATAGATTAAATTCACACTGCATCTCGCACTGCAGAACACTGGAGTTGCTATGGACATTTAGCATGTTGAACCTCTGGCCACAAGTCAAATGTTGATGTCACACAGTGTTCTCAGTCAGCTGTTAAAGTGAAAAAACGCTATGACATCACTTATTGGCACGTGACCAGAAGTGCTGTATGAAGCCACGTTTGAACCAAACATCCGACTCCTTTTTTCCTTATATTCGTATCATGTTTAGTATAAATAAAATGTATATCCATATATTAATTATTAAAGTAAATAACAACACTTTATAACTACTTTACTGGACGTCAGTTAGATGTACAGAGGCGCACCCACCCCGGCGCGGCGAAACGGTCATTGAATGCAGCGTACCCTTGGCTGCTTGGATGAAGGCGGTGCTAGTGATTGTGCCCAAGCAGCAGCAGGGCCTTGCCTTTGTGGTTACAGAAAGAGAAGATGGCTCCCGTTCTGGAGAAACAGCTCCCGGGCGCAGCCGGATCAGGCGACAATAACAACGAAGACGAAGAAGGACAAAACCTTTGGCAAGTTATGCTATTCTTTTTAAAGCTTCACGTCTGCCGAGGACCTTCTTAGAAAACCACAGCCGCCGTGGCTCTGCTTTGTCACTGACGGTTGCTCACAATCAGACACCGGCCCGGCTAGCCGTGACGTTAGCACCAACCGAAGCTGGGCGGTCAGTGTGCTAACGTTACTTGTGTTAGCAGCTCGGCTAACGTCAACGGACCGGGCTAACGTTACTGCTGAATGTAGTTGTGGTTAGCCAAGACTCTTTGTGTAAACGAGTTTTTCTAAATGTGGAACTATTGTTGAGTTAACAAGTCACGTTTGAAATAGCCATTCATTGTATCTGGGGGCTTTGTCAGGTCCATGCCCAGACAACACCTAAATACTAGCTCCCTTATACAGGATACAGCATGCTAACAGGAACCTCAACAAGCTAATACCATAACCGACTAACGTAAACCGAAGTATGCAGAAAAATACCGTTATTAGCTGTGTATCACAGGGGCTCGCAACGTTACTGATATGAGGCTTCAGCCTGTCAGGTTTCATGGTTTCGGACACCTAGCAACTTCACGCCATATATCTAACGTACCGGTCAGGGGAAATATCATTTCCTGATGTTGTCGTGGACACATCTGTCGCTTAGCTGACAAGGGTGGAGTACTGTCTCTGAACGTTACAAGCAATAACACCAGTTAACTTACATAACGGTTGCTGACCTATTACAGATTTTGCAGTAACTTATGTTTTCAGATTGCGAGCTGTCAATGTGACACTCACCTGTCAATCTAACAGTGTCCTGTTTTTTTTTCTTTTTTTTTTCTTGCAGGACTTCAATACTCAGTGAAGTTTCAAGTAGTTCAAGCTCGAAGTTGCCATCAGGAAAACATATCCTGATATTTGGTAAGTGTTGCTTATTCTGCATGTGTGAAAGTTGATGCTTATGCAGGGTGTTTTTGGTGGTCAAACCCGAGGGGTGTGGAGGGCCTGCAGACTGCACAACCACACTGAACTCACCAATGCTAATGATTGCACATCATTAGCAGCATTGATCTGCACTTTTAGTCGTGCTTCTTCCCACACTCAAGAAAAGCTCTCTGTATTATTTTTTATCATGTCTTTCTTTTGTGAGTGGGTGCATACTTATTTGAGTTGGCCTTCTGCAAAAATAACATTATGAAATACTGCTATTGACCAAAATGATTCGCATGAGAGACTGCAACCTCTGATAGTCATGAGAATGAGTCGATATGTTTGTGTATGAGCAGGAAGTTAAAGTGATGATTTCCAGCACACCATATCCATTTTTATTAAATATGTAACATTATTTTTACTGCTACTAATAAGAGTTAATAACATCATATGTAAGCTGATGAATACATTTCTTGCAGGCGAGGATGGATCAGGAAAAACGTCACTTATCGCCAAACTTCAAGGATCTGATCACAACAAAAGAGGGAGGGGACTGGAGTATATGTACTTGAATGTCCATGATGAAGAAATAGATGGTGAGTTTAACTCCTGTACCCTTTGCTTGTGGTTGTTTTACAGCAGTATCCTTTACAAAACAACTGTAGTTTAAAATAACATCCATATTTCTTGTGTTAAACTAGTATTTTCATTTCCCTTTGCAGACCTTACTCGCTGCAATGTGTGGATCCTTGATGGAGACCTATACCACAAAGGCCTGCTTAAGTTTGCTGTTTCAGCTCAGTCACTACCTGACTGTTTAGCTATATTTGTTGCGGATATGTCACGGCCCTGGACCATTATGGAGTCGCTGCAAAAGTGGGCCAGCGTGCTTCGTGACCATGTGGACAAGCTCAAGATCCCTCCAGAAGACATGAGAGAATTGGAGCTCAAGAGTTAGTAATGTTTGTCTTCATCTTCCCAGCTTGACTTGTGTTGTGGATGGTATCGAAATGAAACAGCAACATGGCTTTTATTTTGAAAATGTAGCTCTTAGTTTATTGTTAAAGGTCTGATTTATAGTTCCCCTAATTTTGAATATGTACATTTTATGTAGGGAGCCTTGGTCAACATAAAACAAGAGATAATGATATAAGACTGAAGATTGAATTTAATTGATGAAGCAGTCACTGTTAAAACAGCCAAGCTGCTGAAATGCTATGCCTTGTAGTGAGTCACTAGCGAAAATCCAAATAGGTCTTTTGTTTCAATACAAGATGATTTGTTACACAGTAGTCATTTGATGTCTCAACATCCAAAAAACATAAATTTAGTTGAATTGTGTGTCTCAGGAGAGGGTTAAAAAGAAACAGCACTCTGAAAAGGTGCCTGAATCATCTCAGGGTCGAGGCAATGGGAGTCTGAAATGAGAAGAGCCAGTCTCTTTGCTAACTGGCTTCATGGAAAAAGGAGAGATTGGTTGCAGCGTAGCATGGAGGCAAGCAGTATATCATTACACATTGTCATGGATGTTTCTAGGTCATCATCAGATAGGCCCATGATCCTCAGCTGTGTGTTCTGGCTGGAGGCGACTTCTGCAGATCAATGAGTGTGATGCACTCAGATGTTGTTCTCCTGTTTAATTTTAGAACTGATGACCCATCTCTTATAAACGGTTCTTTTGTGTTTGGGGAAAGGCTTTTAGGGTTAGGGTTAGTTCAGCCTGCAGGTTTTACAGAAGATTCTTGTACACCAACAAAGTTTGCTTGCTGCCGTTGCTCTTTTACATCTGCAGTGGCTTATAACACAGAAGTCGAGTTGTTTCAATATTTTAGATTAATTTGACGGAAGACATCAAAACATTTTCTCAATGTATAACATGCTAATACAGTGGCAGGTGTTAACAAGTGTGCTGCAAACGTGAAAAAGAAAAGGGAAGCTCCTGGCCAAGTGATGACTAAAGCACATTAGTAATAACTAAACTGATATAATTAATTTTAATGTGTCCACATTTTCAACTTGCTTTACTGGCTCATTGGCTGTGTTGCTCGATTATACAATGCAGTAGAAAGGAAGTAATGCCTACAGTTGTAAATTTGTTATCATAGTTTATTGAAGAAGTGTTCACCGTTTGTTAACATTTGAGGGTTAACTGTAAATGTGTCAGATTTCTATGTGGTTCCCTCCTACTTTCTCTCATTGGCCTAATAGTTTGACCCCACCCACTGCATGGTCAGATTTCAAGTATAGCTGATCTCATCAACATAAAGTATCTTCCAGCATGTCAGTTATGATGTCAGTAGCAGGTTGGTGAGACCTAGTCAGATTACATTTTTGTAGATATGAGTATGAGAGACATTCTGACAGACAGACTGGAACTGTGTGCTTTTGTCCAGGACGACTTGCAGCGTCTTGCATCATGGTTCCCTCCCCTCTCACAGCAGCGTCAGAGAAAGGAAGGGACGTTAGCTAAGTAGGTCCGACTACAGTCAGTCGGTCTGATGTTGTGTCTCCTGCTGTGTTGTAACAGAAGTGGGCTTGCTGCTTGAGTCGTCTCAATTTGAATTACAGGATCAAGCTTTTGCTGCCTGGCCTGCACCACACGTTAAAATGAGAAATATTTCACTCTGTGACTTCTGTGGTTGACAAGGGAGGGACTTTTCATTTGGATACAGTATGGCATGTCGGTTATTTTGTTGTGACTGTAGTTCTGTTTCTCTTTTTAGTTTAAGGAAATGAGAATTCTGACAGCTGTAAAATTTTTAGTTATGAGCCAACAGCGTGAACATGTAAACAGATTAAGTCTGAGACTAAATTGGACTACATTTTTTTTACAATAGCCAGTGAGACCAAATTTGTTTAACATTTAGTTGACAAGAAATTATATGTAGCTTAACTTTAGCTTTGCTTAAAGTTAATTAATTTACCTGTTAGATCTCAATGATTAATGCAGATCTATTATTTTTTTATAAATATTTTGATCCCACCTTTATTTGTGGAACAGAGGCAGCCTTTCCTATTAAAATCTATTTGTCTTTGTGTCTTCCACTTTGTATTTTAAAGCAATACTCTGCCCCAAATCTCTCTATTTAGCATCAAACACTTATGCAATGTAGGCTTGAAAACACAGAGATCAAAGTTTCCATTGCAAAAACACAGTATCAAAACATCCATTCATGATACTCGAGTCATTAATTTAGTATGGCTATTGCTTTAATTCCTTAGATGTTGTTTATTGTAAAATAGGGGTCTACTGGAAAACAAGGTAAAAGCCTTTTTCCATTGACAAAAAAAATAAATATTTGGAAGATAAAGACATTAGAAATCTTTATTTTTATTATGTTAATACTATTTTTGATTCCTATCTTTTGCTCAATTTGTCTTCCCACTAGTGGTGAAGATGTTCCAAGAGTACGCAGAACCGGAGGATGCCACCCCAGCCTCCCCACAGAGACGGGCAGGGGAAGACGAGGCTGTTGTGCTGCCACTTGGGGAAAACACACTCACACACAACCTGGCTGTTCCAGTGCTAGTAGTTTGCACAAAGGTAAATAAATCCTACAGCCCCAAAAGTCTTATGTGAAGCCATAGACCCTGTCTAGAGAAAACGAATGTTTTAGTGTCATAACTATAGTTATGACACCAATCTATCCAAGCTTTTTTTTTCTGTGATGGGACAGTTGCTAGTTCTCCGACTTATACTACATCCTTGTGACCAACAGCTACCAAATAATATCTAATGGAATATTGAATCGTGCCTATGCAGTAAAACAATATTGTTCTTTTTGCTGTAAAAGAGTACAATCTATGCTGATATGACTAGATCTCTGTTGATTGTATGTATTTTTTGATTCGGTGTCCATCCAAACATGGGGTCAAATCCTTGTCCTTATGGCAGTTATCATAAAACATTAGATTGGTGAGCCATTCTCACTACTTAAAAGCTCAACTTCCTGCAAATCACACATGCGGCCTCCACAATATTGTTTCGCTTTGCTCATTTATTTCCTTAATTAGCCAATGCCTCCTGATTGGACCATATCCTCAGAAAAGCTTAGGAATACGTATTTTACAGTAGGACAACTTGGTACACCCCCTAACTGTCCTGCCGCTCTCTCTTTAGTTGTTGAATGAGTTTCCGATGACTTGATCAGAATGCTGTCCTCACTGCTGATTACCTGATGGGTTCTGAAATTGCACCCCATTTGGGCTCAGGCCCCATGGACTTTTATGTATTTTTTTTTATGTTAAGCTTTGGGAGGCGGTATCCTCTTATAAAAAGCTGTCATTGTACTTGCTTGTTAACCCTCCTGGCAAAGGCTAGTGCTGAAAACCCAGTCTAGACATCAGCAGAGCTTCACATGCTACCTGTGACTAGAAAATGGTTAATGAGGTTTTCTAAACATTGGTGCCTTTGTCTCGCCCTTATCAGAAAAAAACATTTTTTAAAGACCTTTATTTTCTGTTTGATACGAGTGAAACTGTGCTGTCAGCCTTCTTTTGAACATTACCTTCTCTCATGAATAATCATGGAAGATTCACTGCAAACCCAGAGACGGGGAGAATTGTATTTCTGTGCTGTCACACACCACACATGGCGTCTCTCCCACACAGTATGGATTGACCAAGAAAAAAGACATTGTCACTGTAGAAAGGGCTTAGGATGCAGATAGCAGTAACCTTGTTAATATTTGTGAATGCTGACATTCTATTGTCTGGCATTAAAACATTATCTCTTTGCTCTCTCAATATTCTATTTTTCAGTGCGACGCAATCGGCGTACTAGAGAAGGAGCACGACTTCAGAGAGGAGCACTTCGACTTCATCCAATCCCACATCAGGCAATTTTGCTTACAGTGTATCCTTTTAATGCATAATAGTTTAATTCTAGCAGAATGGTTATATTCTTTATAACATTTGACATACATTTTTTTATGTGGCCCCTTAAATGTATTGATTGTCATCAATTGATGATCAAACCACCATATGTGATTGAACCAACAATTGCTGCCTTAATCGAATCAAACAGATGGAGCTGGACTGATCTATACGTCGGTCAAAGAGGAGAAGAACATGGATCTGCTTTACAAATATCTAGTGCATAAGATCTATGAGTTCCAGTTCACCACACCTGCCTTAGTGGTGGAGAAGGATGCAGTGTTCATGTAAGTGAAGACAGAGATGCACACGTTTATTTAGTTTGTCATGTTTGTTTCTTTATCACTGTCTCAAATATTACTCGCATTCATAAATGGAACATTTAGGTAATTTTGTAGCAAACTGCCATCTTTCTTTCTCTATTTGTTATCAGTGATCAACTATTTTTCTTACAAGGAAAGTCTACATCAGAGTTTACGTCATTGCACCTGCTGTAACCTCTTCTTTTCTTTCAGTCCATCTGGATGGGATAACGAGAAGAAAATTGGGATTTTGCATGAAAACTTATCAACAGTCAGACCTGAGGATCCATTTGAAGATTTTATCACAATGCCACCAGTCCGAAAGGTAACAGCGATGCAAATACCGAGGAGACGTAAACCTTAGATGACATTGCAACCCAAAGTGCCAATTAAGTAACCACATGCTTTCTCTTTTGCTCTTCTTCACAGCTGGTTCACGACAAAGAGATAAGTGCAGAGGATGAGCAGGTATTCCTGATGAAGCAACAGGTAAGAGACTTCAAAATCATCTATACACTTCTAAATAAAAGTATTTACAGAAGTTCAAGTTTTCATTTAGATGTTCAGAATGAGATGAATAGTAATTTAATATTTATACAGGTGCAGGTTCCTATATTCATTGTACAACACATTGTATAAGAAAAACAAAAAACAACACAGCAGCAGCAAAAACAGATTTTCCAGAAAATACAAGATTAGTCAGTCAGTCATTTGTGTTTGCATTGTAAGCCACGTCTAATTTAATGTGTTCACTTTGTACCTTTTTTCCTTTACAGTCTTTATTAGCGAAGCAGCCAGCCACGCCAACAAGAGGAGCAACAGTAAGTGTCTTGATAGCCCTCAAACCTGGCATGTCCTTTTTTCTCCTGGGTAAACAAACCCTGCTAACTGTTTGTGATCACAGTCTTGCTCTGCTTTCCGTGTTGCAGGAGTCTCCAGGAAGGACAGCTTCAGGGTCTCCCAGGCCTGCGGGTCGCACCGGCCAACCCAATGTGACCAGCAGCTCCCCAAAGCCTGACCCTAACATGAAAGGTAGGTTGTCCCAGGGGCTTGTCATGTCTTTTTTTTATGGACTGGACTGCAGTCCTGTCCTTTCATCTTTTGATATTTTGGCTGTAATGTGAACACTTTTCTGAAGTACTGCAATATTGCCCCCAAGAGGTAGCAACTAAAATAATTCCCTCAACAGATTCCTGCGCACTTCCTGAGCTGGCAACCCTTAAGCAGAAATATGAACAGTCTCTCCTTCATTAAGTGCAGTCGGGGGTTATTGCATTCCAACCAGAGCATGGGTTTAACCAGATTTAATATGGCTCTGTTAACCCTCCCCTTTTGTTGTTTTTAAAATTGGATTTTTAAAGACATTTTAACTATTTCAAAGCAAATGAGAAAGTTCTGTTTGTAGCAACTTTATCAGCACATTTTTGCTGCTTATTAGAGTATTTCCCTATCTAAATCAAGGATCCTAAAGTAGAGGGTGTCATGCTGTAATACCATGTATTGTAAAGCCCTCTGAGACAAAGTTTTGATGTAAAGGTGGTGCACATACCAGAGTCCTCTTGATCAGGCTTTTACTTTACAAGATGAAGACATTGCTGTATTTTGCAAAAATGTGATTACACTGAGGAAAAATAGACATTTAAGATATCAAGATATAGATATTAATGTAGATATTCCAGACAGCTAATCTGGAATCACACAATTTTAAGAAGTTAGTCATTAAAGCAAGATAATCCATTCATAATCAGCCTATTCTCAGTATTCTCAGTGTTTTGAATTATCACGCAAGGATATTCACAACCTATTAAAAACGCACTAATACATTTCAGCAGAAAATGTGGGTTTCCTTAATATAGAAGTGATTTGTGTCTCTCCTACAGCGGGGGCTGCCAATGAGGGAGTGCTGGCTAACTTCTTTAACAGCCTGTTGAGTAAAAAGACTGGAGCTCCGGGGAGCCCAGGAAGTGGAGCAGTTGGAGCTGGAGTCCAAGGGTCTGCCAAGAAAACAGGTACAATCTCTTATTTCAGCACTCTCTGCTCTGATCTCAGAGTAAAACAACAGCTTCACTATTTCGGCCTCCCGGCTGGCGACAGCCGTGGCCGGATGCTTGATGTTTTTCGGATTGTTGTCTGTCCGGTCCATTCTGATGAATGCAGTATGTCAGGAGCACCTGGAGGGAATTTCTTCAAATTTGGCATAAACCTCTGCCTGGACTCAAGGATGAACTGATTAGATTTTGGTAGTCAAAAATCAAGGTCACTTTGACCTCTTGCCTGTCTGATTCAAATGAACAAAGTATCTCAGTATCTCAACACCCTTTCTTCAAATTTTCACACACATCCACTTAGATTCAAGGATGAACTGTGTTTGGCACCTTCTTCGTCACAGGTTAGCAGGTGTCCTTTTATCAAAACATTCATAAAGCCTTTTTGTTGACCTTAGCATCCTTTTAATATTTACTTTCATCTCAGAATATGAACAGCATGTACACTCGAGTCAAGACGAGAGGAAAGTTAGAAACGGGGCCTTTTGTTGACAGCTGTGGACCATTTTGCTTTTTGGAGTTTCATCTCTAGAGCCTGAGAGAGAATGTTAAAAACAGGAGAAAAAGAAAAGTTGTCTTCTTTGACTTGAACCTCTGACATCTGAAGAAACTTGTGACAGGCCTGTATGCACCAAAACTTTAATCATAAGTGCCCCCATAAAACTACTGTCCCTCGCTTCACGTCACATCTCATTGCTGTCTTCCTAAACTAATCTGTTTACCTGTTAGTTGCTTGAGTAACCTCAGCTGTTTTGCATGCCAACCGTTGCTATTTTCAGCGACAGCATGTTTGTTGTTTTTACCTTGTTATATCAGGCAAATATAACAGTCAAATATTGTTTTGTGAAATGTCTGAATGTACCCAATGGAACATTGCATAACTCATCTCTACATCTGGGACCACTGACAGCTACTTTTTGCTCCAACCCTGAGCACTTTTCAAATTTATGTCTGACACAGCCGAAAGGATAACGCATGAATATATGTTCCCTTTGTCTTATGATTGGGTTTGCATGTGTGTTAACTGTTCCAGCAAGCCGCCAAACTCCAGCATGGGACGTCATCAGCATCACACCCCCATCCATCTGCTTGCTGGCTGTAGAAAACCGTTATTTATGAGTACACGCAGAGGCTACAGGAGATTACTTTTGGATTTTGTCTCCTGTTTTTTTCCAAGGGCAGAAGCCGGGTTTGACTGACGTCCAGGCAGAGTTGGACCGGATGACACGCAAACAAGACTCCGTGGTTTCAGCGAACAACACACCACCGCCGACCCAGAACGAAGCGTGAAGGCAACACAAGCAGCTGCATCGTCCACTGCGTTAATACTCTGGAAATATACATGTACATGTGAGCATAAAAAATTGACCAAATTCCCAATGTCTATATCAGTCAGCACACAGCGGTTTCACCGAAACGAGTTTCAGATGCTATCAGATATGTTGGTGTTCTGGAGAGATGGGAAGGGAGAGAGATAACAGGGATGGGGGTGTTAATGAGATGGTAAGTGCTGAAAGCTTGGCTTTATTTCTGTCCTCTCTTTCACTGTAAATCTTATTTTGTGAGGGATGCCAGGTTAAGGAAATGAGTGCACACTCTCTGGCATGCCCCCCAATTTCTGGGGTAAAACATCCTCATGGGTATAAAGAGTGGAAATAAACTGGTCATGTGGCCCCTGGTTGAGCTTATCTCATAGAAGGAATTTGGTTGTGATTGGAAAGATATTTTAACTTAAAATATATTTGTTGAAAAAGAGAAAAAGGAATTCAAATACTTGCAAACATGTTGTAGTATGTAAAACAAAATGTTGGATATGATACTGATGTATTTATACAAAGCTCCTTTTATTTTGTGCACCATTTATCGGTTTAAGGAAGCATTCATCTGTATCACGTAAACATGTTAAAATGCCACTGACATCATGACACTAATATGACAAGTCCAGATAGCTGATATCATATCATTTTCCCTATTTATCTCGAAGGATTCTGTAAATATGAATACAAAAAGAAATCTATTCAGGTTAACTTTGATTTTGTATAAAAGGCAAGTCTGCCCAAATTCTTAAAAATAGCTTCTTTGACTTAATGAGACTGGTTGGGATTTGATGGGCGTAGAGGTTGCAGTGAAACCTTTAGCTACATGTGTGTATATCTGGGGATGGGGTTGGGCAGCATCTTTCCTACTATAACTCCTAAGTGCCTCGCACAGTTAGCTGTTTGTGTCATAGTGGAGGTGCTTGTCTACATAAGAGGAAATGCACTGTAGCACCAACAGCTAAAAGGTTTTTGTCCATTTCATGTCATCCAAATAATTTATTTCGTTTTACATTTTTTTTTTGTTAATGTACAACAAGCCTGTGGTCTGTTGTTTTTCAGAAATAAGATTTCTGCGGCCTAGTTGATAGTGTTCAATAGAGCAATAGATGAAATGCCTTCATACAAACTGTAAAAGGCTGCTGATATTAAGAAGAAACCACATGATGGGTCTTTTGGGTCCTCCCAGAAGAACACTTACTGTGGTTGAAACCACTCACTTTGCAGCCAAAAAGACGCACGATTTGCTGTGGTTAAACAAAATGAGATCTTGTATCCTTCGGTGTCTTACAGCACTGTCCTCCTTTTTGGTTTCAAATGTTTTATTCACACTGTACTTCGCATGTCGGTTCAAACATTCCCAGTTTCTACATGACGTAGCTGTAGAAAGACATCTCTGTAGGGACACCTGTTTGCCCAGTCGGGTCTTTTTGTTCAGTCTCTTTCAGTGCCCATTTAAAACAACAACAACAACCTTTGCCTTCAATGTATAGCCAACACTTCGTCACACTGGGCACTCTGCCTTCACAGGAACGCTCCCAATTAATTTGTGTGTCCTTAAGGGGTTGCTTAATTGTGTTCTCTAATTTCTTTCCTTTTAAACAAAATTAAAACTGTTATACTGTACCATATCAAATAATCTAAATTGTTTATGGTTTCATTAAACCAGTCTAATCACAATTCAGTGTACATTATCAATGACGTCTGTACGAAAGGTCCTGCTTAATCTTATGGATGGTGTACATCAGAAGCTTTCACAGAATTAATGGCAAATGTGAGGAGAGCAGCTATTTGTTATTCACACAATAGCAACAATTGTGAACTGGAGTGATTTGGGACATGGAACCAAAGATGCATATTAGTCGTTATTTTCTCTTTTGTAGTTTGTAATCATCCATAAGGTTAAACAGTGGCCATGTTTTCTCCCACTCTTGTATGGAGCCCTTGCATTCCAACCTTCAGGCCTGCTTATGTTTCGGATGACACCCTTTTAAAATGATGCCTATACAACCATATCTGGGCGTTCACTGGTCAAAGGAATTTGCTCTGTAAGGGAATAACCACAAGACCATATTGGTGTACAGTTTACTTTATGCACGATTTGGTCATCACAATGCTACACAACTGTTCTGGGTTTACTTTTGATCCAAACAAAGCTCTTATTGTTTTTCTTTTCTTTTTCTTTTTTTGTGAGTGGTTGGGTGCACCTGAGGGTCTGTTGCTGAAGTGGATGAAGCACAATTTAAGAACAGCCAGGTGCAGGACCACCGCATGTTGAAATAAGCACTTTTCCTCGGACACTTGTATCAATTCCCTGTTCTTGCAGTTAACGATACAGAATACATATTTTTCTTTATGCCTTGCCTTTTTTAGAACATTTAGTAATGAACCTAGAAGTTAATTTCCACAGTAAAACTGCATTATTTGTCTGCATTTGCTGCTTAAGTTATGGAAGGTGCCCCGGGTGGTTAACTATGGAATATCCCCTTTCTGCTTGTGATATTGTAAATTGAATCGATCCTCTAGAAATCATTGTCATTACACCTTTGCTATGGATGTTCTTGAAATAGATAAACCAAATAGATGTCCGTTAATTTTCAGGTTTGACCTTTCTGCCCATGAAGCGTCCCCTTGTTTGTTTACATCCTGATTAGGCATGTATTGTTTGTGTTGTCATACATGGCTTTACCCATAGAATTTTTTTTTTTTTTTAAATGTTTAAATGCCACCCAAGCCTGATTGACCACACTGATATTTCGTATCAGTATGTCATATTTCATAAAAAAAATGGCCACAGTTGTTAAATTTGGCTTTTAGCTGATTGGAATGAAGTGCTCTCGCTGCTTGGTTTCGAAGTTGCGCTTGCTCTTTGTTAAAGGTTGGATGTTGTTCCCAAGATGGAATAATGAACAGTTTGTAAGGTGCAACTTTTGTACTCAAACTTCAGTTCAATGCCTCTTCACTTCCTAACTGAAATGCCTTCGACCACTATTGACAGTCTACATCTATATGAGACTATGAGCTTCTGCTTCCAGTCCTTTTGTATTCAGGATATCAAGACATTGTAAGCACATGGCTGGCTGCATTTTTGTGTGTGTCCTGAATTAATTCAGAAGTTTGATTGTATGACTTTAACACAATTCTGTAGCCTTTAAGCTGCCATGTGGATTCTCGCTTCTTACGCCGACAAAGATAAGGAAAATGTTTGTCAGACCCCTGGCTTCAATAAAACCAAGAATCCAAACTTTGGTTGACTTTCACATGTTTCTGTCTATTTGCAATGTGTGTTTATGTATTGACCTCAAATGCTACTCATCCCCTACGTTACAGGAGAAACATGCATGAAATAATGAAACTGCTAACCAATATGCTGATTCAATGTAATTGCATTGCTTGGCAACCGTCCATGTTCTATAGAGAGAAGAATCCCCCTTTGTATCCATCAAATTGTATGAAATTGCTGTGGTCTAGATTAATATTTCCAGAATCACAATATCTACATTACATGTTCATGATTTTTTGGATTTAAGAACTAAACTGGTGATTTCTCAAATATACATGTGTCACTTTACATTGTATTGGCGTTGCTAGGGCAATGCAAGTGTTAATCTGCATGTTTGATTCGTACATGTGTGCAGTCTTTATACTTTGAAGATGCCCAGAAGGGCCACTTAAAGAGGTGAACCCTCCTGAACTGAAAATACTGACTGCACCACTACATGAAAGAATAATAGCCGTTTGGATGCAATATTCAAGTATCCAAAGGGCGTTTGTAGCATCTCTGGTCGTCTTCAATCACCTAGGCAACCTTTTAATACCAATAACTACCACAAGAGGGCAGTAAAGTAGAGATATTCAGTTTGTCCAGTTCAAGAAAACTAGGCCTATCGCTGAGTTCTGGAAGTTGACTGGACCTGGCATTGATATAAAAAAATATCCACAATATTTTGATATCACACCTGCACCAATTAATATGAGGAGGAAAATACCTGGAGCAAAGCGGCAATATTTGTTGTTTTTGTTTATATATTTGAATAGGTACTGTTTTATTTTAGAGTGAGGTTTAGGGATAATACAGAAAAAATAAACTTCTACGCTCATTATAATGATAAAGGTACCCCGGAAGATAAAGCAGCCTACAGTATGAACTCCATACTTCAGCCACACTGTAATCCTCTGGAGAATATTATAATTTCATCAGGCCTGGCTGGGGGGAACTAGCAGGCTGCAAAGGCATACCGACGGTGAGTAAGAAACCGTCGAAGAGACGAGGGGGGGAGCCGAGCAGCCGAGCTCGGTCCTGTCGTCCTGGTCCCGGCTGGATTCGTTTTGCAGACTCTGTTTGGGAATACTTTAAAACGGGCGCAGAGCCGACACAAGAATGTGCCGTTTTCAGGGGGGCGGAGACAAGCTCGCCTCGCATCTACCGAGTGGAGCGGCGAACAGACGCAGGCTCACCGCGGGCTGCTGGAGGGACCAGCGCAACTTTACAATAGAAACAATAGGCTTCTCTCGGTTCTTCTGGGCCATAATGGGCGGATGCTTTTCAGCTGCAGACACGCAGAGTCACGCAGCCTTGTAGGCATTTTTTTTTCCGGTGCTGCAAAAACTAACCAGAACCGTCCATGCTGAAGTGACACTGGGACTCGAACAAGTGACCCGCTTAACATAGTTAGAAGCGCGGCTGCTTTCCGAGAGACGCGGCGGTGCAACCGGGACGAACGGCGCAGGCTTGCATTTAAAACGGAGCCCCAGCCTGGTTCTAAAGAGCCCCCCTCCCATCGGCTGCTGTTTCCCCCCGTAGGGTGGCCATGAAGAGCGGACTGCCTGGCTGGTTTTCTCCATCCACTTCCAGCCCGCATGGAACAAAGTGTGCTTTCTGAAACATAACCTGCGCCGTGAGGGAGGAGGAGGAGGGGTCCGGGTTTGTCAGCGTGGGCTTGTATGTCGTAGCGTTGCTCGTCGAGAGTCCAGCTTCTTCCCGACAGTCATCATGAGGACCACCGAGGAAGCGGAGGGCTTTGACGGCGAGGCCTCCAACACGTCTATGATCTCCGGGGCCAGCAGCCCCTACCAGCCCACCACCGAGCCCGTCCACGCCAGGAACGTTTTGGGGGGAATAAGGTGCAACATGGAGTACCTGAAGTCCTACTTTGGGATTTTAAAGATGGTGGAAGTGGTAAGTTTGAGCACATCACTGTTATGTTGAGAGATGTCTGCTCCATCTACTCGTAAAAGTGAGGCAAACTAACTATGACGCACCACTGGTGGATAGCAGCCACTAACACTCTTCTGTTCTTTAAAGCAATACCTCAACATTTTGAAACGGCTGTACTGTATCCTGAGCATTAATAGACTGTCTTACTGCTTTATATGTCTGCAGTAAACCCAAGATGTTAATTCAAACACAAGTGGCTCTACAGGTCCTGGTTTTACCCGAACCACATCCCCTGTAGTGGTTAGTCCGGTTTGATGGCAACAGTAAAGCCTACCGCCCCCATGACACGTGAAGGTAACACGGGCGAGGTTGCCATGGATCCCAATTGTCAGTTTATTAATGGTTTGCACACCTGGCCAAACACGTGAATGACTGTGTGTTTTCAGCATACTCTTATTTTGAAGGATGGACACATGCTCCACCAAAATGGCCCAGTATTTCAGTGGTACATGTTGGTCTTATGCCAAACAGTACTTTAATATTGTGTTTTTGTGATATTTTATGTTTCTTGTAGTAAACTATTCTAGATCTAGTTTGCAAGTTGGTAGAAAACATCCACTCCCCCCTGCTGTTCTCTTAACAGAGGGGGCCAGACCATGCACCCAGTAAAACACCAGTAATAGATGGTGTGTCCTCAATTAAAAAAAAGAATTAATAGCACTGTTTCTTTGTTGGAATGTAGTGGTTACAGGACGAGGTGGAAACATTTTCACTGTCCTTTCAAACACATGCACCTAAAGCAGATGTCTGAGCTGGACTAGAGGCACCAACAAAGCAAGACGGCTCCCAAAGCTCCGACAATTCACCAGAGGAGGAAATATCTGTCGAGCCAGAGCCATTTCTCCTGTTCTGGTTGCCAAAACAGCTCAGAGCTGCACACTCATATTCATGAAGTAGTGTGTCCACAACAGGAACAACCAGGGAGTTGAGGAAGCTAGCAATTACCTCTAACAATGTTTGTGGATAGCGCAAGAAAACTAGAAGTCTAAACTGTTGGGAGATAATACTGTGAAGTTCTGGAGTTCAGAGTTCACTGTTTCCCACAACACTTTGTGCAATATCTCTCCAAAAAAAAAGTTAGAAAAAGCTTGTGGGTGTCTGCGTGTCCCACTGGTGTTCCAGAAGAGCTCAGTCAGCCAGTTCTCTTCACACACCTGCGATGTTTACCTCTGTGCACGTGGGAAGTTAGGATAGGAGGCCATCTGTCATTTGTGTGGGAGAAGTTTGGCGCAGGCAGCAACTAAGAAGAAGATTCAGAGTCGCTCTGCATCTGTTTCACAGCAAATGATGAATTGTTTTTGACTCGTCCACTAAGAGGTGGACGAGTGTTTAAACGTTTTTACAACACACTATTTTACACTTCATAAAATAAGCCTTAATCCTTAAATGTTAACACAAGCAGCTGCACAAAAAAAATAACCTTAAATAAAATTGATGCCAGTTTCTGAGCACTTCGGTCAGCTCCTAAAACACATATCTAAGTTCAATAACCACCTCCACAATTGAGCCTTGGGTGCAGAACATTTACCACCAATGCCCACGTGTGCAAAGTATAAAGAACCTGCACACAAAATTGCAAATGCCAAGCAATTATTGCATAGGTGCAGGTATACTTTGTAAAATAATGATAAACACCAATCTCCCTGTGAGAGTATGTAAGTTTCTCAGTATCTTTCAGGTGTATGCAGCAAAATCTAAGAGCTATGGTACAGCTAGGGTAAATACAAGTGAGTATAAGCATTATCTCAGCTCCTTGTGTTTGTAGTTTCTATCTACTTGAATGGTTTGTTCGCTGATAATGACTTTCCAGTTTGAGCTAGTCAAATCTCCTTCATCGACAAGGACGGGACCATTGAAAGTCATCCAAGTTTGGGGGGGGGGGGGGGGGGGGACCTACAAGGCACGCTGCCAAACTTAAATAGCTTCACTGGCTTGCATTTTTATTGCACTGTCCTCTTAATTGTTTAGCTCTGTGCCGGCTGAAGCTATGTGATGATCTTTCAGAAGTTATTGATGACAAAGCAACGCTGGCTGCTGTGATATACTTTACAAGAACCTCATGTCGGAGAGTTTCAGCTCGATCCCGGAACACTCGGAGGTTTTCCTGCCTGTTATTCATATCACCGCGCTTCACGGAGAGTCGCTCTGTGGCTGAAAGGGCAGTAGTCATGTGTTGTTTAGTAGATCATCTTTGTACAGAAATGAGTTACGTGGAGTAATGATTAGCCTCAGTCCAAACTGGACTGGTCCAGTGTAACACATGCAGCGTTGGGCCACATCATTCTTAGATGCAAACAGGGAGGATTGAGGAGTTCTGCTGTGTGATATACAGGTGGAATGCCATTTCCATATATGCTATACTTCCTTATGCCAGGGTAGTGCATGGTAGTATTTACATCCAGGTTTGCACTAAAGACATTTGCAGTGTCCCATGTTTATGGAAAAACTCTCTTGTTTCCCAATGAACAGACCAGGGCGCTAAATACTAATAGAGCTGTGTCGTTGTTTCACACCAGAGCACTGAAATGCATTTACACAGGCCTTTAGCCAGTCTAATTGGATGAATGGATATGCAGACTGCTGCTGCTGCTGCGACCCCGTACTGATCAAAACAGTAGGATGTAACCTGAGCGAGGTGTGTCCATCCTGACAGCAGGTTTGTCTACGTCTCTCTCTCTGCTGTGACTGGGTCAACAAAGAGCGACTGATATCCAGCTCCTTCCTCTCTACACTGACAGGAATTTGATACCTTGTAGCCTGACGGTACAGCAATCAATCCCTCTTTGTTTCTCAACATGATGAATAGCAGTTCACTCATTATGGTATGTGAACCCACGTTGTCCTCCTTAAAAACAAAAAAATCCTATTCTAACAAGTGGTAATTAAATATTATGCTATGTTGTTTTTTTTCAGTCTGAGGATATTGTGTAATGAAGTTACCAGATGCTCCCAAATGTCAGCGAGCACTTCCTGCTCAGAGAGAGGCGCCATATGCTCCAATCTCTTCTGGTTGATCAATTACTTATCCGGAGCTTGTGGGGAGACATGGACAACAAGATCATTGTGCATGCATGTGGGGAGACATGCATGTTGTTGCCTACACATGCAGCAACGCACGCTTACCTTATCCTCCGGGGTGAAATACAAGCTGCGTTCAGCTACATTTTCCGTCACTTACACGACCGTGGGCTGCTGCCGAAGCATATTCATCAATTTTGGGTATTTTTTTTTTTTTTTTTGTGCATGAGGTCCCATAGCGCTTGAAGTGCAGCGTATAATGTTGCATTCTTCGCAGCGAGGCCTCTTTTCTCCTCCATTAATTTTCTGCCCAGAACAGATGGTGTATAAGGAGGGGATCTTAGTTCCCTGCTACTAATAATGTGCATAATCCCAAAGATAAGGATTTGTGTGCATGTCGGAGAGAAAAGAGAAAGATAGATAGTTAATGTGCATGGTTGTGCGCTTATGCATGCACATGAACAGGTTGCGTAGGGCTAAAGTTTGACATAAAATCATTACTTACAAGATTATCCAGTAGTGCTTTGTGATCCCCTTCCACCTCCCCTGTGGCTGCCAGACACCTGCTACACAAGGACTCGGGGAAAGCAATACGCTTTCTACAAGAGGCATGACATCACCCCCCCGGCCCATGCAGCCCTCCAGTCCTGTTTGGGTGTAACCTTTTTGGTTATGTTACAGTCACAGATGGACTGCTATCCAGCTACACGCACCAGTGAGGCTTCAGTTTCTGCACAAAATGGAACTTTTGTCTTAATGGTGGTCGGCCAAGTACATTTACTTCCCCTTGTCTTTGCTTTAGTGTGTCACTGCTAGTGTAAAAGCTGGGCATGACCTGAGGTGATGTCTCAGCCAGAGATGTGGGAGATTGACCTGGAGTCAAAAACAAGGGAGTCCTCCACTGACACTTCAGCAGAGCCGGTCATCAGACAACAACACGTTGCTTGACAGAAACTGTAGCCTCTGCTCATTAAACTGGATAAACAGGCTTGGCCATTGAGCTGCTGAGAGCTGGGTGAAAGGAGGAGGAGGTCTTCTGCTAATGAGACTGTTGGGTTTTTGTTCTCAAATGCATTTGTTCAGCACTTTTAAGCAGTGAGATGCAGCTAGCTGTGGTGGATTCGAGAACGGAGGAAAATCTATAATGGGTTTTCGCATATAATCCAACTGTTATAATTTAAAACAATTTTTTACTTTGAAGCTTGATGGACACTTTAGATCCCAGCTGACATTGGGTGAAGGCGATCTATCACCGGGCTGACACATAGAAACAAACAACAAGCAGGCACTTTGGAGTCATCAATTAACTGGTCCTGCATGTCTTTGGAGAACATTTAAATTCCACACAGAAGTAACCTGAAACTGGATTCAAACCAGCAACAGTGCTAATCACTGTGCAGCCCCTCTTACCCTTGGTTTTAAACAGTTGGTGCATTGCATAGTTCAAGTCCATGGCCTTGATGTTATCTGTTTTCACCTCACCTTCTGTGTTACCAATTTGATAATATAATTTTCAGCTGTCTTCCCTGTTCCCATGTCTGTTTCCCTGACACATGGCAGCCATGTGATCGCCTGTCTAATGCTCTTCCTCCTCGCATTGCCCAACAGAATTCTTTAAATAATCTGACCAAATCGCTTAACACATGCCTACGCGATTCCCTTGACTTTGTAGTCCCGATGGCACAGAGGAAGCGGTTTTCAAAGAGGTTGGCGCCCTGGTTTAACAATGATTTGCTCGCCATAAGGTCAAGTGTAAATGATGCTCAACTAAGCTGGAGGTTGCCTGGAATAATAAACATTGCATTGCATAAACCTGCCCTCGCTGCAGCCCGAGGTTCTTACTTATCCAAACTAATATGTCAAGATATAAACAATCCGGAAATACCGCTTTGAGACTGCAGCATTAAAGTCCCAGTCTGCAAAAATTTTTTGATCATATTCACCGATAGATCAACATAAATCATCCGGTTTTAGAAGAAAAAACAATGCGCCATATCTGTTATGTTTTGCCAGCATGTCTATACACAATATTTTTCCTCAACTTCTCAATTTTTCCCATTCGACCATTTGTTGTTTTTATGTTAAATCAGCCATGATTAGATTTGCTTTGCATGAAATGACACTTAACAGAGATCTCATGCAGCTTCTAGGTACCTTTTGCAAATGATGGAGAAAGAATAGGAAAACAAATCCTCCACACCACATCCTTTAACACCTGTGTACAATTTAATCTGGTGCAAAACTGACCCTTGCAGTATACACAAACATTAGTAAATCCTATGTAATCAAACACTATGGTGATGCAGGATCTCAGTCCTACTGTACCTTAATTCAACAGAGGAAAGATAAACACAGATAAGACACAAGGCATGTCATAGTTCACATGGAACTGCTCGTTTGGGCCATAATGACTCTGATACAAACAGTAAAAGCGTGTGAATTAGACCATAAGTGGTTGTGCCATTTGGAAAAGCTCAAACTGTTGCCGTGGACCTTTTTCCTATAGTTTCACATCCAATCATCCGTCAGCTCAAACCCGTCATTATACAGTATATTGTATCAACATTTAACACAACATGTCAAACCTGCCCTGCTTTTGTCGACCAAGCAGATCTGGTCTGAACTGGTTTGAATTCAGCTGCTTCAGGTTGGTGTTGCAGTGGCGTTCTCCTGTTCTGTGAGCCAATCGGTAATCTGCGTGCGGTTTTGTCGGGGGCTAGATGGCAAGAGGAACACCTAAATAGCAGAATTCTTCCCATACTGTGGTTTCTTGATGGTTGTTGGCTGGAAGGAGGCATCTTCACAGGCTGCCAGCACTGGGACTCTTGAGATGGGCTCTGGTCTATTCTTAGGACGATCACTTCATCATCTGGAAAGACACTCACATACAGTTATTGAAAATGCCTATGGTACCCCTTTTTGCTGAAGAACAGTGTAACCAGAAATCATTTATTTTTACATTTCTGTTAGGTTTTGAAGAAAATATGACACTAAAATGTGTATAATTGGACAGATAGTAGTGATACAACTCCAACTTGCGTTAGGGTACACAATATAGTATGCTCAACATGTTCCACTGTTCTTCTTCACTTCAGGTCCTCTCACTTATTGGATTCATCTGCATAGAGACTATCATGATGTGTTCTCCCTGCGGAGGGGTCTACTTCTTTGAGTTTGTCAGCTGCAGTGCCTTCGTGGTGACAGGAGTCCTCCTCCTCATCTTCAGCCTCAACCTGCACACCAAGGTGCCCCACGTCAACTGGAGCCTCACGGTACGTAAAGGCCGACCTGTGTCTTAAGGAGCGGATACATGGTATATCAATTCATCTTAGATCAAAAGGTTCTAGACAAGTAATGTGACAGAAGTTTGAGACAAATTGTCAGCCGGTAACAGCGTCCACTTTTGTGTGTGTGTTTTTTTTAACACAGCCACTGGGGCTACCAAATTTTGGATCTGACACATGAGACAGGCTCCACTATTGAACTAAAGAGATTGCAAGGCTGGAAAGGTTAAGATGTACCAAGGGAACACTGAGAATGTAAAAATAGTGTGGGAAGCATTTGGTATCAACAACATGACGATTGTTGAGATGATTTCTTATATGTGTTCATTTATCATATCTTGTCAGAGAGCTTTATCTACAGATTATCAGATTGTCTCTCATGCAAATCAAGCAACATGCTTCCGATCTGAACCCTGAGAGGCACAGATAAACCCATTGTCATGCTTTGATGCCATGATTCTCATAAACGTCATGATAACATGAATATTAAACTATGAACCCAGACCAAATATGTTTCTGAATACAGTTCCTCTGTGCTTTGAACTGATCCACCATAGCTGTCCATGGGTTGCTTGAATTATATACCCAGTGGGCAATTTAGCATTCATAACATATTGTCATAAAAAAGTCTTTGCATGCCACATGTAAAGAATTCAAATAGCATTCCATACAAATGTCATAAAATACTATAGTATAGTAAGACACAAAAAACTCATATATGACGAATTCATAATATAGTATGCCATGAAAATTACATAGTAGCCTACAACATAAAATGTCATAAGAATTCCATAGTATGACATAAAACCCTGAAAAATACATCCAGGTTGGGGAAAATAAGAGTCGCTTGCTTTGACATAACCACCGCAGCTGTAGAGTAGAGCATGGCAGCAGGAACGTTATTAGTGAAGATGTCACAAACTGACACAATTTGAGTGGTGCTGTTCCTGTTTAGGCTATCCACTTGCGCTTGTTGACTCCAGTGAAGTGGAGAAAGGTTCGGTTGTAATTATATCCGGCATTCATGTAGCTTTAGCAGGCTGTGTCCAGCAGCCAAAGTGAACTGCAGTCAATGAGCCACTGTCTTCCCGCTGCAGACAACATGCTGGACTGCAGAGCCTTAAAGCTTCGCCCCTGCTGGCACAGAGTTTATTAATAATGAAGGCGTCACATGTCCAAATTAAACCAAATTCCACAAAGCACTCCATGGGGCACCCAGCAGTACATGCAGTACATGTACAACAAAACTGTATATTATAGTATGCCATAAAATCATAAAACACGTTATAGTATTGTATGCTCTAAACGTGTCATAAAAAAGGCATGGTATAATCTAAAAAAAACAAAGGTTATTGAGTGTGTAAAAGTTTATATTTCACCAGGCTTAACACAAGCTCATTATACCTAGGAGACTGTAAAACTCCAGTGAGTATGGGATCGGTTGGAAGCTTTTTCCGTGTTGCCACCAGGATAATATGCATTGTCAGCTGTTAAATGAGCCGCTGGGTGTTCTCCAGCAGATACTGGTTGCCTTCCGATATTTGCCTACATCTGAGCTGCTGCCAAGTATCCTTTACAGAGAGGAGTGGAAAAACTTGTCTTAAACTGTTTTTCCAGAGGCCACACAGTGTACATACCGTAGTAAAGTAGTGGATGTTAAGCCGGATGTCCAAATCCAGCCGTAGCTATCAGATTGCTTTATGGCATCTTTGGTACAGTGTTCCACCTCACACATGAAGAGAGGGAGTGCCTTCTTCTTTTGGCAGCAGATGAAAGCGTTTTACTGTCAGTCAGGAGTGGAAGTCCATAACATTTAAAATCCTACTGTTGGTTCTTTTTGGAAGATGTTTTGTTCCTTTTTCTCCGGAGGCTCACTGGCATTTAGTCACTTTTCCACTCAGGTGATTAGCAGTGTAGAAATGTGCAATTATTATTAATTATGTATTATTTGTGTGCGCAGCAAATGTGAGTTTGGTTGTGGGTTTGCCATTAGTCTCAGAGGAGGTTGTTCTTCAAAGGAGTGGGACTAGTGGGCTGTGGTTTGACTCATTGTTGCTGGTAACATGCAAGATGTTGAGCCTTTCATATGTTGTAAAAAAAAAAGAAAAGAATATATAACACAAAAGCCCTGTTTGGTGAGTAAACTGTAGCAAAGAAAGACTTCCAGTTTGATTTCACAGTCTGTGTGCTGCTGCCTCCAAACTGTTGTAATTAACAAGCACGTGATGCTCAGCTCCGCTCCACAGTTGTCGGCTGGACCCCTCGCTGTTCAAGTCTATCAAGTTCAAAGCTGCTTCAGCCACATTAGGCCCCTGGGAATTCCACCATTAGTAAGCGTTTGTTAACCAACTTTTAACCCTTGTGCTGCCTCCCCCCGGGTCCCAGACTGAAGCGGTGGACTAACGCTGCCATTCCTCCACTGCGAAGTGAGTTGTTTTATAACGCGGTCCAGAGTCCCAGAAGGAGGGTTTTGATCGTACAATTATGTGCTATTTGATCCCATCTCCTCCAATTCACCCTCTGTGATGACTTTGGCAGCGCAGAGGGGGAAACACAGGTCCTGACCCCCTCTCACTCCCTTTCAACAAGGAAATGAATGCAGTCCTGGGATCTTGTTGGAAAGCCACATGGTGACTTTTAGTTATTAAGTGGAACGTCGGGGTTTAGCTCGCGTGAATGAAGGACAGATACAGGCCACTCGGTGCATTGTTTTGCTCATTTGCACATAGCCGTGCTGAGGACACACTCGGGGAAGGACATGCACGGCCTTAAGGGGAGGGATGTGGGTTGCTATTCTCTGTTTTGAAAAGGAGGGCGACGGTTTGACTACTCTGCTCCAATGTATTCAGGTTGTTGTTCTGAGACGATATCTCATTGCGTTTAATGCATGAATGAATGACCAGGCCTGTAACCCCCCAGCTGCTGCCTGTCATTGTTTATGTCACGAAACTAGTAGATCTCATCACGATTGCTTCATTTTTCTGTTTAATTGTTTTCTCCTTCACCATCCCTACTCACACACACATGCCGTGTCAAAGCATCTGCATGTAATGGATAATATCGCTGGATAATACTGCAAGCAAACGTTTAATATTCTTATCTAATTTACCACCGAGAACTTCAAGTACCAGCGTGTTCTATATTTGTACTGTGTGTATACGTGTGCATGTCACTCCATCCTCGGATGGCCCCGTGTTACTCTGCCAGTAATGATCTATGTCTCTCTGCTGGATCCACACACACAGCTGAGGTTTGTGGTTATTGTTAGCCGTAGTCATTAATCTATCATCAGTTCAGACCAGAGGCCACTTTGCACATGTTGTGTTTACTTTACCTACAAGCGGAATCCAATAAAAGCCTTCTTGGTTTTGACAGCTGATGTTTGCCACCCAAGTAGACAAAAGGCATGAAACGCTTCCCAACTATCTCCGTTTGTCTTTCACACACTCAGAGATGCAGGCGTGAAGGCCGGGGAGACGTATTTTTGCATGAAGCTCTCTGACTCTGGGGGACTTGCTTTGACTTTCAATAGAATAGATGTCATTATTAGCATTGTGCTGTGTCGTCAAGGGTTTCCATAGTTAAGTCCAATGAGTATGAGTACAACAGAAACATAGAAGCAAATACAGTAACATGGAACAATGTGTTTTACATATACAATTAATCAAATAAGTCTTTGGTACTAACAAAAAGATGATGTTGTTGATACAGATCCAATTTTGTGGGTGTATTTGTCGTGTTTTTTTGTTGGGTTACACAGATTTGTGCATTTAGATAATGTGTATGTACCTGGTCAAGGTGGACAGAACTAGATTGTTCAGCTGATTGTTGCAAACACTCCTTGTTAGTATCCCTGCCTGTCATGTGACATACTGGGGTTGGATCATCCCTACAAGGAGAACTTTTTTTTGGAGCTCAGTCCGTAGGGACTTGGGGAAAACTTAAAAAAGATGTCTGTATTTGTAAATCGTACTAGTTTGGTTCAATCAGAATGAGAGACGATTGTAAAACAATGACACCAACCAGTAAGAGCAAGTGTTTTGGTCCAGTACATGCTTCTGCTTTTTAAGGTTTTATGAGTGTCGGCCTGGTTAAAACTTGGAATTTGTCAAATGGGTGAGACGGGAGAGGCTGAGGAGAAAATGGGATCTGAAAGCTGCAGAAAAAAAATAAAAAGAAGCTTTTCTGCACATGAGAACGGGACTCTGGAATGTGAATAAGCAGTGTTTCCTGTTCAACCAGTTGGGGCGAGATGGATGGGAGTGTGTGTTTGTATTGTGAGCAATGTAGTGTGTTGATCCAATGGTTAGATAGCAGGAGATGTCGTGGTTCCATATGCAGCTGCAGAGTTGTTTTCCTGCCCAGCTGACTTGTTGGCTAAGTCCTCTGTGGTGTGTGCGTGTCTGTTCCAGGGTTTGTGAAAGCGCCGCTGTGTGTCATATGAGAGACCGCGTCTGCCATGATCACTATCACGCATCTGATCACGAGGGCCGTGCCCCAGTCAAGCAGAGTGCTTCATTATTAACCCTTCCCTGACTGCCTGTGCTGCTGAACCTCAAAGGGAAGCATCTCTTTCATTCCCCTTCCTGTGTGTAAAACGCTGGGGGGTTGGAGTGAGTTATGCATGTTTGTGCGTACTAGGAGGTGCTAGGTGGCTTTTAAGTAGGTGCTGCTGGCTTCTTTGCCCTCCTGCAGTTTCAAAGTGGCAGTGGGGCACCAGTGTGCAGTCTGGGCTGTGAGAGGACTGAGAGCAAACCCTCCGTCTGTTCACCAGGATGACCTACCTGGACGCAGCGTCGGCCTTGATGCTAAGAATAATACGGCTTTGAATTGTGGACTCTACAAAGGATCCATTTATCTGTAGCTTTGGCGTCAGCAGTGAGGCAGCTCCATTTTACTTCTACGTATTTCAGATTTTATGAATACTTGAATACTTTCAGTGATGTGCTTTGGGGTAAAAAAAACACATCTCCTACTGTGAAGAAAACATTATTAAAATGTAAAAAGCAGGAGGCTGCTGTTATAGCATTGTTACCTCGAGTGCTTTTGGTCCATTAAATTAAAATGCCATGTTAAGCCGACTGAATTAATAGATATTTTGTGTATTTTATAATTGGATTTAAATATGACATATGTTTCATGTGTATATTCCTCAAAGCGTGGTATCTAAAATATATTTTTGTATTGGAACCAAAACTCAGTATTTCGGCTGTAGTATTGAGCGATTCAAGAAGATACAGTTAGGGAACAGAATAAATAGAATTGACACCCATATCCATGTATTTGTTTCATTACATGCTTCACCCCCACATAAGCAGCTCCAAAATTGTTGTGATGTAACTCCATGTTTGAAGTCTGATGTCATCTTGTATTTTTGTGCGTCTTCCTGTAGGACCTGGTTAACACGGCCGCCAGCACCTTCTTCTTCTTCTTGTCGTCGCTTGTGTTAGCCTGCATCAACCACAACACTGGAGCTGAAATAGCAGCAGTGGTGAGTACGCAGACCCCTCCTCTTTTGGTACACAGATGCAAAACATGGCAGACGCCCTTACAAACCTCCTCTAATCAGTCATCACGTTTCCTGTCCAGGCATTTAATTAAGAATTCATACTAAGTAATACACTGTTGCATTAAAGAGTGTCAGCTAAGAGCATGGATCTTGTTTAGGTAACCACCTCCATCTCGTGTGTGGGTCGAGCAGAGGAGGCTACATCAGTGAATTGAATTATCTGACTGCTGCTGCCTGGTAGCGCCAGTTGCCCTCTGATTTGAGTCCCGTGCTTTGTGTGCATGTGTGTGCAATTGCAGCAAGCATTATTAAAGTAATTTATCTGTATGTGTCTATTCATGCCCTTTACAACATGTCAGCTATTAAGCCTAATATCATTAGTCTGTGCATATTGTCGTGCCTCGATCAAGTTTGCATAGTTCCCATTAAAATTCGGACATTGTCATTCTACTTCCTGTTTCCCCTTGTACGCAGATCTTTGGCTTCCTGGTGACAGGTGTGTATGGAATAAACACCTTCCTGGCGGTACGGAGGTGGCGCCTTGGCAACGGGTGTCAGGGGGCAGCTCAGACCAGCGAGTACATGCGAGCACGCACGGCATCTCGTGGCGAGATGGAGGGACGACCTGAGCTTGCGTGAGTGCTGCCAGACAATCAGACCGGACGAAAGGAAAACCACACTAGCGGCAGCTGACGGACTCTGCTTTCAGAACGCCATTTCGTTCTCTGAATACGTCTTCATTTCACAGCCGGGGACGAGCTCAGTGACTTTGTTTATCAGGGTGACACATACAGACTCCAAAGTGAAGAGCTCCAGTCAGAATTGAAGGTATTCCCCCGTAAAACGTTTCATCCACTTCTCTTTCTAAATCCGTATGAAGGATAACTTCCACGAGGAGCCAAACGAGGGGGGAGAAAGTCTGACTTCACTCTGAACTGTGCACTAACTCCCGTTCTGGCGTAGGTGTTGACTTTTTTAGAAAGTGTGTTTCACTGTGAATGAAGTGGAGTGAAAAGAAAAAAGGTCAGCTTTTGTACAGTTTGCTTATTTCACCGCCGCTGTCTGTGAAGCCTGTGGTAATACATGTGAGCGTGGATCCGGGAAACCAGTGGACCAGCAACATAGCCGTTAACCTGCAGCACACCAGAAGCACCATTAACCAAACTGTTGTGTCTTACATACTGACATCAGCCTTCGATTCCTACCTGTGAGCAAGGCTGTAGATAGTTTAATCTATTTAAGGATGACACACGCCGTCGTGTTTGTTTCTGCTTCGTCTTGACTAACTTGGCTTTAACATGTGACCTTTAGCCGCCATTAAGATCTCTCCTCGCCAGCAGTTATACGGTAACAGGGTCATTCTTAACTGCAATAACGTTGGGCAGCACAACAAAAGTGAAACAGCTTGACATGAGTGAAGAAGAGCCACTTATACAATACATGCATCCAGTGGATTTGACACGTTTGAGACCAAAATAAAAAAATACTTCATTCCATCCCGAAATTATTTATACTAGCATTCCTAAGAATTTAATTTCCAGGTTTGTGTTAGGTCAACACTGTGAGACAGGAGTAGGTTGTATCGAGCGATGTTGTTACTTTTGCACACATCCACGGCTTCAGGTAACACAAATGTTGATGGGACGTTTTGAAATCAGTAGGTGATGTGGTCAAGACCAGCGCCCTTAGCCCAGTAGACTGTTTCTCAGGTATTGACACACTCCTTCATTCTTTGAATCGTAAACAAACAAAAAAAAACAATCAATGATATGAAATCACAGGGTGCCTCGACCTGAACGCTGTATTGCCTTCCTAATGAGTAGACATGATAGGAGAGGAAATGACAGTAACTTTGATTAAGTGAAAATGTATTTAAAAAAAGAAGAAGACTCAAGTGAAGGTAGAGATGGTGCGATGAAATTATGGTACTTTTAGCATTGTTGTCATAGCTTTTATTAAAAAATGTCTGCATATGTATCTACAGTATATTATCACACTACATGTATTATGAAATCTCTATCATTCCACATTGCATCGGTTATAAAGCGCATTCATACGGAGGGTCAAACCGATTTGTCCTTCATTTAATGTTTTTCTGTTTGGCCAGTATCCTTGAGAAACAGGAGGCTTAACCATGAAAAAAATCACATAGTTGTTTCTTAAGATGAAAGAAGATATTTCAGCTTAATGTTTGTTGTCTTATATTGTTCGAATGCATTGAATTTACACTACAGTTACACATGTGTATGTTTTCTCTTTATGAATAGGTGAAACATTGCAGGGTAGAAATTGACTCTGTGGCTCCATCTCCTGTTTGTTATCTGAAATGTACTCCGTGTGACTTCAGACGACTGTTAACAGTACAGCCTGATAACTAGTGTGTACAAAAGAAGGACCAGATATGTGTTTGAATGTGGGTTAAAATGAAAAATAAAATAAAAAACTGTATGGCTTCTTAAACAGCCTCAGACGTTTCCAAATGATGAAGAAAGCTCTCTATTACACATGTTTTATTTACAACTCATATCATGTTAAACTGCTTTTTCTCCTGGTTTGGTGACTAAATTGCTTTTATGAATAGGTAATCATATCTGCTATTCTGTCCTTTTTCTTACATGTATTTATTCGGGTCTGAGTGGAGTAAAAAGATTCACATTCTTGCAGCATAATCATAAAAGTGCATTATGCTATTTGATCATTTAAATCGACCCTCTGTCAGAAACTGTCGAGATGCAGCGCTCTAACTGTTTGCTCCTGTGTTTTATGGACTATTTCTATTTAAATGGAAGAGAAGAATGCTTTCCACTAGTTTCCTGGTCATGCTCTAAAACCATGACCAGTCTGACCATTTGGATGAAATTAGAGGCGAGATGCTCTTCTGATTCCTTTTAATTCTGTGTGCTCCAATTACAACAGCATGTCTGTTAGCTGTATTTTTGTATTCAGAACATTTACAAAAGGCTTCACATCGGTTTATAGTGAGGATTTAAATAAAGTAATTTGGACATGTTGAAAATAGCTCACTTTTTTTATTCAAACATGTATTTATACAAAAGGGCAAAACAGGTAAAAAAAAATGCAAAGGGGTACTGTTGAGTTTTGTTGCTGCCCAGTGAAAACCACACATCTCCAGATAAACTGAAGGATTTATGTTCTTTTATTGAACATTAAATTTCTCCTACTTCTTAGGATGAATAAAACTGGATTGTTTAAAACATGAAACACAGTTTATTTTTTGGGGAGGAGATACATGATTTCCACAGAACACCAAATAAATGAGTTCTCACTGCAGATACGCTCATAAAGCTCTCAGTCGATCTCAATTGTAGTCTCAATTTGGTAATATCAACTCTTGCATATTTCTACCTGGGAACCATTAAAACAAAATCTTAATATGAAGGAAAGCACAGATGTAACAAACTATCAAAAGGTTCCCATAAAAGGCAAACAGTGTATAATTATTGGATGTAACTGCAATCTTGGAAGTACGTTCTTAATTGTCAATACGCCAGTCACTCTCAACAGTTGTGTTTCCACAAGTTAGAGGCCACTGATTCATCCATTCTTAATTCACAGTGCTGTTGTAACACGCGTGTAGTGCAGTGTACATCACAGCAACAGTCACCGTGGCCATCTAGTGCGTCTAATTCTTCAGCAGTCGCAGTGGTAGAACTGAAGAATCAAAGAGAAAGGTTCACATATAGGACATCTCGCATGTAACAAAAATAATCATGCATTTAGTGGTTTTAACCCACTGTTACCCAAACACACAGCTTGTAAGAAATAAGATAATTGGACAGGTTTGAGATTGTATCATCATGCCTGTTACTTAAGATTCGTGACCACTCTCAAACATAAAAGTGTTGAAGAAACAATGTAACGACCCAGAAACGGTTGCCAAGCCACAGGAGATCTGTTGACCCAAACACTGAATTTAAAGGAAGATACAGTAAGTCAACAATATCTTCAAACCGCCAACCTGCAACTAGTTTGTTCTTCTTTATACTGTACGTGTTTTCATAGTAATACTGTCAATTTATAAATGTTGATGCTCATATACTTCATTATCAGTACCTTAACAGGACATTCATTTAGTGTTGCAGTTTAATATGTCCTTAAATAGGGTCACATACATGCCCAAAAGTCAATATCAGTCATTATTTCAGGTTTAGAGACATGAGTTCATAAAAGAGCTTTAAAAAACTCCTTATAAGACCAACAGTTTCACAGCTTTATAATCAATTAAGGATGAGATCTGTATTTATTATTTTCCCCAAATCATCCAAGGCACTGGATATTAGTTTGATAATAAACTGCTTGAAATGACCGGTAAATAAGTAAAAAAGACCGACATGTTTGACACATCAGTTCATGCTCAACAGAAGAATTCAAAGAGGATAAGTGAGGAGTCTTGTCCCCCCACTTTATGTCTGATGTCCCCAACTACCAATAAATGCACATACGTATTATAATTAACCAACAATCAATGTGGCCTTGATGATCTTTCTACTGTACACAGTATCGATGTAACCGTGGGACATAAGGAAACACTTGTGTATCTTTGCAGATGATAGCTCAGCACTGGAAGTGTCTCCTGCAAAGGTTTATTCTGCCGGATCAAACATGTCAGCTGATGGATCTCATGGTGGTGGTGGTCCATGGTCTCAGTCCGAATCTGAGTCTGAAAACTCATCTATAAAACGAAACAGTGGGAGGATATAATGAATCAAATTATCTCAGTATATATCTCATAGTACAATATGCCATAAACATATCTTTAAGTATGTCATAGCATAATATTCTACAAAAAAAACTCATAAAAAATGTATAGGATGTTATACCAATATAGTAAATATAGTATATATATGGTCATGTGGTACACCAAAATATTCAGTCATTAAAAATGTCTACAGTGTATAATATAATATATCATAAACAAATGCATAGGGTGTTATAAATGTCATAGTGAAGTATGTAATACAGGTCTTACTATAAAAAGTAATTAAAAAGGTAGATTCATAAAAATGACAAAAACAAATCTTAGTCTTAAAGTAAAACAATAAAAATGATTGTAGTGTGGCATGAAAGTCATTTAAAAGACTAAGTATATGCCATAAAAAGTAATGTTACACTATGTAATTAAAAAGTCTGAAACATGTTGAAGAATAGAATTTCATAAAAATACCATAAAATGACATAGTATAGAATATATAATATGTCATAAAAATGTCACAGTATGGAATGCCAAAAAAATACAGTATAGTATGTCATGAAATAATGTTATGGTATAGTAAGCCATACAAATGTCATAAAATGAATAGTACTAAATCATTCTTTAAAATGTCATAGTATAGTATTTCATTAAACTACATAAAACTATTATAAACTAACATATTGTATTATTATTATTATTATTATTATTATTATTATTATTATTATTATTGTACATTTCTATATTACTATTTCATTAAAAAAATAGTCTTGTTCATTAATATACATGTTCTTATGACCGATAATCAGATATTCATTTAGGGTGTTACCTTGCTGTCTTGATGGCTCCTCAGTGGACTCCCCTCCTCCTCCTCCTTGCTTTAGGAAAGTGGCCAGCTCATTGAAAATGATGTAAAAATCTAAAGCGAAAACGATGGTGGCAATGAACCCAAATACCTGTGAATGAGAGACATTTCCTATTAATATAGTTAAACCTACCAGCGTTGTATCTACTTAATCCATGAATAATGGTGGCGTAGGCTATGATGAACTTACTCCAGCGGCCTTAGAGGCACTGTCCCAATATCTGGATACTGTAATTATTGAGATGATGAAGAAGATAATGGAGGCAGACACACATCTGAAGAAATCCTTTAGAGAAAAGAAATGAACACCAAGATTCAGAGGAAATATCTTAAACGGTAGTATTTTCACAACTATGTACAACACCATGTGTATCATGTGCAAAGTATTAAATCGCATCCTTGCTCTCACAATAAGATGCCAGAGGAAGCCTTTAAACCTCTCATTGAATTTGGTGGAGTAAGCAAACAACAAGAAGAGGGCAGCCAGGAACTCCAGCAGGGGAACTGTCACGAAGGCTGCTGCTGTCGATGCTGCAAAACACACAAACGACACGAAGGACAGCGCCTGCAGAGGCGATGAGAGAAAGATGAGTGGAACGTGTACACATAGTTTGTGGGGTGCCCAAAGGTTTTCCTCCTGGAGGCGGAAAATACAAACAAATTTTGCATGATATTGTATTGAAAATGGAACTAAAATCCCATGTTCCCATTGAAATCCCTTTTGTCCTTCTGCCATGGTCTCTGACTTTCTATTTTTTCCTCACCTCGCCTCACCGGTGCTAAACTTATTTCCTGCACAAAGTGTCACACTCCCGTCAAAAATAATCAATAATAAGAACATCCTACATATTTATATATTATATACACACACAATGAAGAGAAGGCATATCAGTTACTGTACTGAGTTTATATTTATCTAACTGAGTTGTTCGAGGCAGAAGGGAAATTTACATTTTAAACACAAGTGATAAGCTGAATAAAAGTGATTTTCTTCGATCTTGTCTCATACAGATAATGTTAAACCGTAAATCTGTCTGAATTACAGCCTCAGGCTCACTTCCTGTTTGGAGATACAGCTGTTAAAAAGACAATGTTTATTCAGAGAGACGTGTACTGTGTTAGACTGCAGCCCTCCCTTTCTCTCTCAGCAAGCAAGTTACAAGCAAGCCTGCCCCGTGTTTGACGCTCGCCATTCGAAGTGCAAATGAAAGCAAGTCCAGACACTGTAATCTCAGACGGGCCCGGCCATCTTGTCTTTGTCTCAGTCAGTCATCCTACACTGGCCTGAGGTCAGAAACTCCCCCTGACTGAACCCAAAGTGCTGCAGCTGCTGTTACTTGAAAAAGCTGCTTTTTAGCAGCATCCTGTCATAAGACTGTAATCGGCAATAAGACATAAAACCGCTTTTTCGGAGTTCCCCGGTGCTTCCCCTGAGGGCAGGTTTGCTTATGGAAAATGTTGGGATGACTTTGTTGCACTAAGCGAAAGTACAGGATGAGCTGACATAATCTTTCTTTACTTTTTTTGTTGTTAAACAATTGATCTTTGGCTTTTTCTTATGTCTTGTTTTGTCCCAAAGATTATATTTGCAGTAAAAGACACAAACTCTGTAAAGGCGAACTGTATTATGAAGCGTGGTGAGACGGCAGAGCATGTTTTTAAAGTATTATCCTTAAAAGGAAGCGGCGAGTCAAGTGAGCGGGTATTGAAGGAAGGTAAACTTGCTGTGCATATGTGGGCTTTTAAATCAACAGAAACACCATGAATCCTGAGGCCATTAGGCTCCACGCTAAGCTAAGAACTCAAACTATGCCATCAGTTTGTACCACATAGTGAGGAGGCACACTTTGCACACATTTATCAAACCACGCACGCTTTATTAACAGCTTGTTTGCATTTTGAAAATGTTTCAAACACAACAAAAAAACATTTTTTTCCCCCCCCAGCGCAGTAAGTGTGTACACCCTGTGATTTCACATTCCTTATCGGGCCTGTTGCTGGCTGTGACTGAGAATGCTAATGAGAAATGCACGGCGCTCTGACACACTGCGTCTAATAATGCACGCTCAGCAGGATCTGTGTCTGACTAATACTCCCAAGAATGGAAACGCAGCGGGCTGCATTCACTTTACTCACATCTAACAGTTGAGTTCAGTGACCGTGGGCTCATATAACAATGCCCGTAAGCTTTAAACTATATCAAACACACAACTGTGATGCAGTATATTTCAAGAAGAATAGCTTTCCAGCAGTACAGTGAGGAGGTTGCAGTGTAAATACAGGGATTATAAGTATATGACTAGTAATTATACCATGGTCTCACACTAAAACCAAATGAATCCTAATCTTTGAACAATCATGGAAAGCAGATAAAAATGACACAACATTTAATGCATTTTGGATCATCTAGAGACGTCAATGCCAGGCATTTTCAAAGGGACCATTTCCTCTAAAGTATTTCCAGTGAAGGGTTGGGCAATATGACAACATAGATTTGTCAACCCTCACAGATTTGACCATGCTCTTATACTGTGTTGGCTATCCTCTTCATGGTTGTATTACATCATTTTACAAAGTTGTAAATCTAGGAGCGAGACTGTTTTATGACAATGTTTGATTTTTATTTTTACTTTTGCGTTAACGTGATGAAGTCCCTTATTTGGTCAGGTATTTCATTTCCTGGATTATTTCCAAAACATAAAGCCATAGTTATCAGTTTGTCAATTGATCTTTGTCTGTACATAGAGAAGTATATCCTGGGATGCTTCTGTAAATAAACCCACAGAAGCATTTTAAATGCAAAAACTCAATGATATGAGCGCTAGAAATGAACTTCCATTCATCTCCGTTGTACTATGGTGGATGCAGAAATCTCACAGACAGATATCTCATAACATGTATGAATTAAAACTCAATATGCAAGTCTAGATACTACAACAGGTAAATTAAACATTTATTTTCAGAATTTCGCATTTAAACCGATCCTGTATGTCAACGTCAAAAGTTCAACCAAACAAACCATAATAAATAACACACGTAATGATTTGCCACCACACCATCTTACCACAAACACAAAGCAGGGTTTCACCGGAAACTAGATCAGCACTTACTGACAGCTCATTTCCTGAGCAATGGCCTTATAACCTAAATAACAGCTACATGCATGTGAAACATGGTGCCATTTACAACTAACACCATGTCTCTTTCCCTTACGTTCTCTGATTTTAGCACAGGTTTGCTGTGACACCTTGCAGAGTACATCACACATGTCCTGCAGCCTGTCTTACCATTCTGTGCATGTTGAAACCAGGTGTGCACGCTCACCTGCATGCATACTTACTCATACTTATACTTATATATACTTATACTTACATATACTACAGAGGCAGAAACTTTTGTGCAGATCCCAGTCACACTATTGAGAAACACTAAAGAGTGTGTGTGTGTGTGTGTGTGTGTGTGTGTGTGTGTGTGTGTGTGTTGGCTCCAGGCTAAATGTTATGGCAAGGGAGTGAAGGATGTGGCTGTGAGGGGGATGACTGCTCTCTCACATGACACAAATGTGTTTACCCCCCCTCCCCATATGAACAATGAGAAAAAAATGTATATTAAAGAATCGTATATTATTTCGCACAGAGCTCCATAGAATGGACCAGCCGGTTGGAGTATTCAAAAGTTGACCTCATGGCTGCTATAAACCCTCTCCGCTCCTCGTTATAATGGAAACCCCGTGAGGGAAAAAGACTGACCTATATATCCCAAACGACAGTTAAACAGTCCGTTAAAGGTTGCGTCTAAATGTGCATTAGAGCAACACGTTGCTGCAGCTGCCGCAACTTTATGGCTACCCCGAACCCTGCGCGCTGCGTGCGATTTTGGCGAAAGAATTCATTTGTTTCTGGTCATCTCTTACCACTTCGGCAATAAGCAGCATTCCTTTCCTCGAGGAGGCGAACTCTCTGCTCGGGAGGACGGACAGCAGGACGCTGGGGCTCGGCTGGTCCGCGGCGGGAGCCTCGATGTCCCCCATGGTTGGAGAAAAGAGATCAACTCTCCTCAAACTTCAGATATTTCCAAACAACCACGTAACGTAACGGATTCAAGGCTAAGCAAAAAAATAATACAAAAAAAACCCCCACATATGTGGGGGCGTGAGGCTTCTCGGAGGTGGAAACGGAAACAATGACAGCGCGGAAACGCAGCGCGAGCTCTCGACAGGAAAAGAAAAGGCGCAACATCTGCTTTCTTCCAGATGTGAAAGGCGATGCCCCCCAGCTGAATACAACACCATGCTTGGCCCCTTCAGTGAAATACTCTAGTGATGTCACAGGGCAAAGACACATCTTTATTGAGATTTGTTGTTTACATTACATTTGTGTGAAAAAAAAAAAAAAAAAATCTAAAAACATCTTTAAGACGATCAGTTTGGATTTCATTTGAATCATAAAGTAAAAGTGAATCAGTGGAGGAGGATTACTGATGCTCACATAGTGCATTTATTTACTGTTATTGATTTATTCATTGGTTTTCTGGATTCTGGATTTCAGCTCTTGGCATGTTGAATGTGATGTTCTTGAACAGCACGTAGCTGTCCACACACAGCAGCCCAGCGCACACCAAACCAAATATCTGCAAACGAAGAGAGGATTTCAAAATAAATGCATTAATGCAGCACACTGGTGTGTGTGTGTGTGTGTGTGTTTGTTAAATCTTCAAGCTTCATATTGTTTAGCTGCAGCTCATGTACACATATAAAAATCAATTTGGGATATTTATTTTTATTGACAGTCCACACATGAACCCACACAACTGAGATTCCAATTATAGATGAAAGAAATACCACTCACCCCTCCAACCAGGGTGCCCGTGAACATGTATGTAGTCATCGCCATCAGGCTCAGGACAATAAAGTAGACTGCTGCAAACACTGAGTTAAAAACATCCTGAGGGGAAGAAAAAAGAACAAAGGCTTTAAAAAGAAAATGCAACATGTGCAATGTGTAGGCTGAAAACTGGCACGTGCTGCAAAACATCACCCACAATGAGAGGCCAGAAGAAGAAAGTCAGCTTCTTGTGGAGTTTGAACAAGTAGAGCAGCAGCAGGAGTGAAGTGATCAGAAACTCCAACACTGTAGCTGTAATGTACATTGGCCTGGATGCTACAGAGAAACACACAAATGCCACAAGCAGAGTCATCTGAAGCAGAAAAAGAGACAGGAAATGATTACTGTAGAAAAAAAAACAGAAATTCTAAATCCTTTTACATTTTTAACAAATTATTGAACTGTGAAACACAACTTGTAAACTTCCAGTTAGTTCTTTTGATTCACTCGTTGCCTTTTTTCACACCAAAGAGGAACTGAGTCTCTACTGTTTCCACATTAGATGTTTTTAATACAAACAACTGATCCAGTTTCTCGTTCCACCTCTGAAACCGGTGTTGGTATGTTAATATGACTCACTGCTATCAACAAACTAGTTCTATTAACACTGTTAAGCACTAAATAACGAAGCAAACGTGATGCTACGGTCGTATTGCCTCCTGTATACTGGATCTGTTCCCCTTTCTGACGTGAATGGACACATCTTAGCTCTCTCACTACTTCTGTTGCAAACTGAAAATGTTCAAACTTTTTGGGGATGTTCGGATTGTCTCACCATCTCTGCTACTTTCAGGATCCCCCTCTTGGTTTTGATGAAAGTAGTGTCTACGTCCCAAGTCGTTATTCTATTATCATCCTCTGCCATGATGGTATTTCATTTGCAAAAGACGCTCAGTCTGTTTCCTGAAATGGGCAATTTCCTCTCAGCTGTGTAGGAAATGACTGTAAGATTATGCGCAATATGTTCACACCAGCAGCTACTTACAGACAAGACGTAGAGTCCTGAATCTGCAGTCTGTCTGACTTTGATATGAAAGACACACAGGAGCGTAGAATAATCTCCACCAGGACTAATAATCTGTCTGAATAGAGGGAGTTTGGTTAACAGCCTCAGAAAAGTAGAATACAAAAATAGCTTTTTTCTTTTAATTAGAAAACACCTTTTGCAATATGCATGTAAGAAAGACACACAATTAATGCAATAATCCAGCATGCTATAATGTATTGAGCAAAATAAACACAGCATTCTATGACATTTCTCCATCATTAAAGTGACTTCAACCACAATGTGTTTCCAGAACAGGTAGAATTTGTGTTTAGCAATGTGCATAATCAAGATAATGTTGTTTAGGAACATCATTCCCTTAGTTTGACCTCATATCCTTCTCTTAAACACTGTACATGAACCATTTTAAAGCCTTTAAAAACATCCATGTAAATGATACAGGTGTCTGATGTCCTGAAGAAAGGCACATCTCCGGGTTCTGGTTGCTCATCGTCTCAGTGTGGCCAGTCACACTTCCGGGGATCAGTCTTAGGCACTTTGAGACACTTTCCTAACTTCTCACAGCCTGCAGGCGCCCAATTCTGGAAGAGAAAGAGGCCGTCACAGTAAGCACAATAACATGATGTTATCAAAGGTATTATACCTATTATAATAGGTATAAGTTATCTGAAAGAATTACTGTTATCAGGGGCCATCAGTGGTCACAGTTGTTGCTTATAAGTATTTTTTTCTGGTTTAGCAATAACATGAATATAATATGCAACTTCATGTACTTGTATATTAACCAGAAGTTATTGAAAAAAAATTGTTCATAATTGAATGTTGATATTACAGACAAGGTTTACAGCAAAATGTTCAGCAAGAAAAACATCTTAAAACAACATTAAACTTGTAAAATTTCAGTTCAATATGTGGATAATTCTTGAGACAGAAGATACAAGAAATATAGTCAATAGATCCATATTAGCATTACAAAGGATAAAACATTAAATTAAAGGACAGTAGCCAAACATTATTATTGTAATCCTACTTGGGTTTATTTTCTTCGCCACTAGAGGGCAGTGCTATGCCACAAATGAATCCACAGCAGTGTAGCTTACTATCTGTGGTTTCTTTTGGGGGTGACAAAGGCACTGTTCAGTTTAGCTCCTTTAAATAATCCTGAATGAGATCTTCTTTTCACAACAGCACAACACAGAGACAATGGAGCAGAGGAAGTCCAGATTAAAGCGATCACTAACCATTCCCCCAAACGTGGTACACATTCTGGAGCGAGTCAGTAACAGGTTCAGAATATGATAAACATACAAGAAAATAAAAGCTAGACCTGTTCAAGTGGAACATTGATATTCTGCATGCTCAATGCAGACTTTTATTGATTCATAGTTTTTTCCCATAAGGCTTTATCTGTTTTTCTTATGTATTCCTTTATCTGATGTACAAGTGTGATGGAGAGAACAGAGAGACACGCCTGGCTTTGAGGGCTGAATGCCCAAAAGAAACACAGAAACACACACACACACACACACACACACACACACACACACACACACACACACACACACACACACACACACACACACACACACACACACACGACAAAGCCTGTTTTCACTTTTCATTTTCTGTTATGCAAATCTCACCATCACCGCCACATCACACATGTTGAGCTGGGGGACGCCCGGCACCAGGGTCTTCTTATGCTGCTCCACAACCGGAGAGATCCGGCTCAACACATCCAGGTACTCCGCAGTTAAAACACTGCAAACACACAACACACATGGTCAGTAAGGCGACAGCTAACTAATGATATTGCTTGAACAGAGAGTCAATTGACTCATTTTGAGATCAGAATTTAAAGTTTTTAATAAACAAGTGAAAAACAAACACACACACACACACACACACACACACACACACACACACATACACACACACACACACACACACACACACCTATCCATTTTCCATTAGTTTCAGTTGTTTAACTACAAATTGAAAAGCCTAACACACATTCGCACATAAAAACGCACACATTCGCACCAATGCACATCATTTTTCTAAAAGCCTTTTTTGTCAAGGAATATTGTGGTGAATGCACTGCACACATGTATCCAGCCGGAGCTTGACTCATTATATCAGAGAGGTGACATTCTGTAGCTTTCAACAACAACAACAACAACAAAAAACAGCAACATCAACACACACGCAGGCTGTCCAGTCAGGCACCCTTTGGGAGAGCGCACTGAGCAGGCTGAACCATGTAACCTCTATCCCATCCCCTGTCTCTCAATTACTGCTGTTGGACACCAGTGAGCCCAAGCACCTCTGTGCATTATTATATTCAGTGTGTAAAACACAGGGGCCCTGAAGGCTTTCAAAGGAACGCTGCACTCAATAGGACCTGTAGGGTTAATGGGCTATGTGTGCACATGTGTGTGTGTGTGTGTGTGTGTGTGTGTGTGTGTGTGTGTGTGTGTGTGTGTGTGTGTGTGTGTGTTGGGGGAGTGGGCGTCTGGTGGCGTGACACAAAGATAGACAAATATCAGCAGTGCAATTACACCCCTGATACACTCGCCGGCAGCACCTGTGCCAGCCTTCCGTCCTCCCTCCACTGCAAACCCAGCCCTCTGATTGGCCCCTGGGGAACATGTGCATGTGTGTGAGGTGAAGTGTCAATTAGAGTAATAACCCCAGGCCCTGTCCAGCTCACACCTACCCTCCCTCTTAGATCTCCCACAGGGCACCAAGGCTTCCTCCATCAGCCAGCACCTGCTCCTTCCCTTCATACTCTCTTTCCTTTCCCCTACAATTACTGGACTGGTAGTGCACCGACCGCAATTAGTCTCCCTCCCGCTGTGTGTAATTCGTCATAACCTAACTATCTATACACATTGTGAATCTGGCTGGATTACTCCCCACGGTTAAAAATCAGACATTCAGATTAAATTGCCCCGCCTATCTAAAATCGCAAGTTCTGCTATCGCCCCGATCCCGATCAGCAAGAGGGATATTTCTCTCCCCTCCTATCTCTGCCCGCGACTGATTGCCGCGATTCATTTTGTGATAAGTGATGAAGCAACTTAATGGAAGTAAATGTAAGGAGGATTTATCAGACCGCTGTGAGTCTTCCATTCCCCACACAAGTCTGCAAGCAAAGCGTGCCACGCACTGAGAAACACGCACAAGACATTCCATTTTCTATTGTTTTGTCTATGCACTGAAAATCACACGCTGCAGACCTCTAAATCAAAAACTAATAATATAATTTGTTTATGCCCCCTGCAAACAAATAACAAAAAAGCCCACAGTCAGCACAGCTCATTATCATGATTATAACCCTTAGCTTACTGGTGTAGAGGCAAAAAATCCGGAATAATAAGCAGGCTGTATGCAAATGAAGTCTTTTGATTTATAATGTATGGCACCCAAGGGGGATGGGGGCATTGCTCAGGTGTGTCACCACTCTGATTACTGATTCATAACACTATTGCTGGAACACATGTGCACACATACAACCACACAGTGGCAGAAGGTGGGAGGAATTGAGGAGACAATCAAATGCATCTGTCCTGCCTGCCCCTCCCCCCTCCGCCACCTTCTCCACCCCAGTGGAAATTGAGCACTTGGGTCGGGGACTATTGATTGGAGACACAAGAGCCTGGTGGCGGGCAGCAGGTGAGGCCCAGGCTGCCTGCAGTGCTGGAGCTGGGACTACATGAGCGGTGCCTCTGGGGACGCGGGCCGAGGTAGGTGGTGTGAAAGGAGGATGTGTTAACCTCGGGGCCTTAGGTCACGGAGATGGAGGGCAAAGTGGAAGGCAGCAAAAGGCTTTGAACCGATCCAATGGGGATTCAAGCTTGAGTGAGCGCCGGCCTGGTTGGGTTTGTGCCTCATCCCGGAACGCCGGACAATCAAAGCAGGCCTCGTCTTTCTCCAAATCCAATGAAATTTGGTTCACGCCTCTGTTTGAAATCTCAATTATGAGACGAAAGAAAAACAACTGAAAAGTTTAAAAACTACAGAATTTACAATCCCACATTCTCTCATGACATAATCCACATGGTTTTGGTGTGTGCCTGTCCTGGATGGGGGATTATGTGTGTGTGTGTGTGTACTTTTTACTATATCACATCCTGCGACAGTAGTGAAGGTATGTGTGAAGACAGGCCCTACATCATCTTAAGTGGCTCTTTAGTTGTAGACAGAGATTAATGATGGCCAGGCAGCCAGTCCAGCTGGGGGACCGAGGAGCACACGGACAAAACGCACACACACACACACGTGTGTGCACACACACACACACCGTACAGACACACACACACACTTAACTAGGATGGAGGAGAACGGTCCCAGTGGATGCGGAGGGACAGCAGCTGAGTGGTGAGAAGTGAGCTAAGGTGCACAGCAGTGGAAAGAGAGAAGTACCGAGGGAAAAAGTAAGACAAAAGTTTGGACAGGAAGGGGAATGAATGGTGCAGATTAGAGTGGATAGAAGAAGAACCCTGAAGAGGTCATGCAGGATGCTGTGTGTGTGTGTTAGTGTGTGTGTGGGGGGGTGACCTTGTGGACAAATTCTAGTCCAGAGCTGAAAAATGAGTGTGTGTGTGTGAGAGAGAGAGAGAGAGAGAGAGAGAGTGTGTGCGTGTAGCACTCAGCAAGACACGTGGCTGCGTATTGATTAGTTTTTGCTTTTTTTATTATTCTTTCAAGTGAATAGCAGGGCTAAAAGGTCGGCGATTGAAAAACAACATTAATGTTTTATAGTCCAATCTCACTGCCGAACTGAAGAAGAGTTCGGGCACGAGGCAAAGAGGAGATGAGGCCAGAGGGGAACGCGTGAGGCGGAGCTGCGAGGGCAGAAGGGAAGGTGAATCTAGGAGGTTTTATAGCAGGGAGGAGCCAAAGAGAACACAGAGCACAAAATAATCATCTTCTCATCAAAGTTATTCGGAGATTATCTTAATCTTTCACATCAATATTCTGCATTAACAGTATGCCGTAAAAGACATCTATCTTTGCATCCTTAGTAATAGTCTTAGTTCAGCCTCGGCCGTCTGTGTCCTCGGGCGTCACTTTGGCCTCTCGGCGATTCTTAACGCTCCTCTGATCGAAGGCAGAGACGCACAAAACTCCTTTAAACAGCACTCGCTCTCAATTTAGACCCAGAACAATTTATCTTGCCATTTTGACTTGTAGCGGAGCACCAGAGGGTTGAGGGCCAGATAGCGATCTTTAAGGAGCTGTTTGCAATCACACAAAGAGGAGGGTGTAATCAGGTGCACTCTGGCTGAGCGGATCAATCCAACGCCTTCCTTTTCATCGCACTAAACATTGATCTCATACACATTCTGCGCGAGCAACAGGCAAGATGCTTTCCTATTCTCACCCCTCTCCGCTTCATTACCCAGCAGCACCTCTTCCCTTGCTCCTCTGACTCCCCCTCTCCTCCGTCCCCCGACTGCAAATCAGCTGTAAGCAGAGTCGAAGTTTTTAGGGGACTCACCTGATGGGGTACTTTTCCCCAGGATCCTGCCCCAAGTGGAAAATGATTGGCTGCATTGTGTGCTCTGTCTGGTTGTGAGTGGTCACACCCGGGACCTCTTGACCTGGACAGAAGTCTATGCCCTGTAAGACACAAAAGGACACATTTATTATAGTTTTTTTATTAGTACAAATACATTTTGATGGTAAGATATTCTTATATTATGTCATTAAAAGGAGATGAAAAAAAGCACACTATTTCAGTGGCCCGTTAGCCTTCATCAAGTCGATGAGTTTGCCTTGAATGTAACTCAAGGAGAGTATGGATGAGTGACTGATTATACAGCAAACTGTAGAGAGTAAATCAGACAGGGGGAACAAAATCAACTCAGATCAGAGAGATGCTTTTAGTTCCCTCCATATTTCTAAATGATCTGATGTTCTACACGCCTGCTATAGTTTATTTTTGCACCACCGAGAACATTTCACCACTCAGCCTGAGTCCTGTGGCCTGTCTCCTGTATATATGCTGTTTTTGGCTACAAAGCGCAGGCTTTCTCTCATTTGAGGTCAGTCCCACGGGCAACAAGGTCTCTTTATGTACCAAATGTGTTTTTTTTCCATAAAAAAAAAAAGAAAAAAAGGAATGAAACTCAGCTAAACGGATCTGGATGTCTAGATTGAGGCTTGCAGCCACCTGCTCCTCTGAGCTCAGTGCGTAATCTCATTGTAGTATGGCCTATATGCATATTGTCTTACAATCTGTTGTGTTATTTTTGCAGCTACTGTTGGTACATCATGAAGGGCTCCTGCCCCCGCGACTCCATTCTCATGAGTCTGGCAGCGATCGCAGCCGGATAGTCACACTCACTCCTCCAAAACCCCCTGGAGACACACACACACACACACACACACACACACACACACACACACACACACACACACGTTTGATAAGCACAACTAATACTGAGAAAGCATTCATCTGTAAGGCACTGTTGCTGCCCCCCTCTGAGATCGCTCAACAGAGCACCTCAAAAATACATATAGAAGAGAGAGAGAGTGAGAGAGAGAGAGATAGACCCCCCTCCCCCCTTTCCCCCATGCAGAGTCTGCTCTGATCCAGCCTTGTCCCGTCTTTTGAAGCCAAAAGCTTAGAAATGCAAAAAAGAATGAGGGAAAAAAACGAACTTATCCCAGAGGAGCAGCCAGAAAGGCCTGCTGTGTTGGTGTCTCTGACTCAGTCTCTTGTACACATAACAGCAAGAACTCCATATCTCCCCTGACATTAATGCTATGGATACAACTAGGCTGCTTTCAAACTGGAGCAGAGCAGTCGCTATTACAAGATAAAAGAAGCATCCAGCCGTGGCACGATGGATTTTTGAAAAATATATAATGATGATAATAAAAAAGAATATACACACTTGTGTGTAAAACAGGTATGATTAACAACTTATACATGTCAATTCCTGCAGCACAATCCATGCAGAAATTGATAAAATAGGTAACCGGCGTAGGACTAACCGGTGACTCAAGTATTCATCAGGGTTAAAAAAAGTTATCCCGGTTGTCATTAAGCTCCTGCTGTATCACAGGTTACAAATACAGAGGAGCCACAGTCACGACAAACTATATTTTGCAATATTAACATCACCACACCGCCTCAAGAGAGTGTGATGAGAGCAATTTAAGCCTGTGAAATGTTCCTCATGGCTGAGCTGCATGAACACAGCCTGGACAGACCGATACGTCTCCCAGCTATTAACCTGTAATTCTGTTCTTCTTCACAGACACACATCTTTCCTTGTTTATTTTCTTACCATAGGCAGAGAAAAAAAAATCTAATTATAATTGAAACCAAATCTGAAGCTCAAGAAGGGAACCATGATTTTAATTTCAGTAAAACCGAGGTTTCACTGCACATTTCTTCCACAAGACCATTTTGAAATGATCATTGATCCATGTTATTCCCCCAAAAGAAGGCCTGAAGAAAGGCCTTGAAACATGTTTTCCTGAAGCACATTTTCAAAACATGTCATCGTCTGACTGTGGGGAAAAAGCTCAATGAGTCAGTTTGTTTATAGTTCTCAGGTTTATAAAATGCATATGGGTAACATGGGAGGGACAGTTTAAGGATTCAACCATGACGTAAAGCATATTGGGAATTTAACTTTCCCTCGAAGGAGCAGTCGCTCCATAAAACACACACAGACATCCACATCTATGGAGAAGCAAACATACGTGTAAATGTTGTCTCCCGTCCTTTTCTCTCTCTCTCTCATACACACACACACACGCCAATCGATAGGCAACTCACAGGCAATCAGACGCCATTATTTGTGAAGTTCCACTTCAGTTCACATGAGTTGATAAAGGAGGCTACTATTGATTCAGCAGCCCTGGAGGAGAGAGCAATTTAAGCGACCGATGGGGCATAAAACAAACTGGATCACTGGAAAAGCAGAGCCGTGATGGGAGGACAGGTGGACATGTTTTTCTGGACAGAGCAGAGGAAGAAGGACCCCGCTATCCTGCTTCTCGAGCGTCAGATCTCCTGATAAATGTCATCAGCGTTGATGTAATTACGGTACTGTTGGCGTCTGCTATTTCTCTCTGTCTTCTGAGCTACCAGAACATCAAGTCTACAGCGGGGAATGTCGGTATGTAAATGCTGAGGAGGAAAATCTCCATGGAGTCAGAACAAACAAGTCAACTGGTTGATGAATGAAGTTCGCTGATGTGGGGGGTTCTTCATTAATATTCATTACGCTCTGATGTACACAGCAGTCAACTGATGAGCCACTTTCAAGATAACGGCAACAGTGGAAGTGTTTGAGTGAGATTAGCAGAGACAAAGAGGGGGATGTAGCGGCACAAAGCCAGAACGGAGGAAGCGGAGATGGGACGGAGTTGCCGTGTAATATGGGAATCTTACGTGTTTGAACTCTTCCCACGAGTTGCTCCAGGTCCAGTAGTGTGCCTTGTATTGCCCAAGCCTCACAGCCATCAGCTCATTCCCACGGTAATAGAAGATCGGCCTGTCGAGGAGGAGAGGACGCAAGAATAATGCTGGGATTTGTTTCTTCCCAAGTTCAAATAACGTCTGCTTTTCTATTGGCATGCTTACATTTCAGTCAACTTCTCCACTTATTCTGATTGTTTACTCTTTTCTCCCTAAAAATCATTCAAATTATCAGAAATAATTCATACTCTTCACTTTCCCTAGACCCTTAACACGAAGTATACCTGAGGCTGATGATGGGACTAGAGGAAGAGTCATGACACATGACATTGGCCAGCACAGCTCTTAGTGTGTGAGTACTCACCTGTTTTGGAGTGTGTGTAAGCGGTTCAGCAGGACCGGCGTCAGGTCCAGTCCATCCAGGGCTCTGTCATCAGGGGGGCTGACGCCGGCCAGAGCCAGACTGGTGGTGAACAGGTCCATCACGTTGGCCAACTGGAAATTCACCTGGAAGAGGACAAAGAAATGAAAACTGGCGTCCTCTCAAGGCCTCACATTCAAATCCAAATTAAGAATGAACCATCAACAATTGTTAGTCTTTTTTCTGCCATCAGCGGCAAATCAACTTCACAAATCGAGAATAAACTGATCTTCGCTCCGGGAACACAACCATCTTGCTCTAACGCTGGATTTTCTTCATGACGAACAAGGTAACAATGCACAGTCATGATAGGATGTTTGCATGTAGTTCGCTGTACAAATGTAGGAAAGAGGTGCATTTCTTCAGTCTCCTCTCTAATCTCTGCCTGCAGGTTTATTACGGAGCCTTCAAAATGCATCTCTTTCGCATCTCTTTTCGTTTTTTAGGGCGGAAAAAGGGGAAAAAGGAGGAGAGAAGAAAAAGAGGAGGTAAAGTAGGGAGAGGACGAGGCCCGGGCGAGCAGGCGGTTGGAGCTGGAGCAAGCTGGTGTTTTATCTCCTTCTCCCAGTCCCAGTGAAAAGCTTTATTTTATTTATAAACTTTGAACTATTTTCAGATAAAATGACATTTTTTCGTTGTCAACCTTGATCTTCCGTTCCATTCTCTCCTGAGCGAGCCTTAGAGGGAGACGGCACGCTCACAATCAGATAGCGCTATCAGGCCTCTGCAGCTGCACCGCCATGTGCCGCCGCGCTCCTATCGGCAGCCAGCACACATCCAGACACAGACACACACACTCACACACACAAGCTCCTTAGCACTGAAATGAATTCCCCTTTCTTCTGTATCCACAGAACCAGCCACAGAAAAGGCTTTGCAATGCATTCCATGATCTATCTGCACATCCAGTCTCTCTCGCTCTCTCTCTTTCACTCTCGCTCTCTCGCACAAACAGATTTAGTCCTTCACATTTCTTAAAGTCCTCCTCACACAGACACACAGAAACCATTAGAAGGAGACAGGACAAAAGGACACAAGGAGAAGCCAAACTGACATTTACTGCAGTTAGAAATAACTTGCGCGACCAAACGAAGCAAAACTTTCAGACTCTTGACTGCTCCGATAGGAATTTATCTCAGGAGTTGCCATCTTTTATTAGCCCTCTTTCACAGCCGACGCTGAACTTCATTCTTTCGCCACTCTTTGTTCTCTCTCTCTCTTTTTTTTGGACTGACTCATCCCTCTCTATTAATGTCACATTATTTTCCTCCCATTTCTTTCTGTTTGTGAGTGGTGATGTTGGTTATCTGAGGAGGCAGTGCTTCTATCCCTGCCTCTGCCACTCTGCCTGTGTGTCTGCCGCCTGATAAAACACAACAAAAGGGATTGTGACGCTCGACGACGTTGCAGGGCCGACACCCCACCCGCTCCCCAGCTTTGTCCATACCCCCCCCCCCCCCCCCCCCCCCCCTCCTCAGGCACTGGGAGAATGCTGAATCTGCACCTGCTTCCGACCGACCACGCTTCTTCATTCCAGCACAGCTCCTTCCATCCTTCTAAACAGGAGCGACTGACTCATTGTCAGCCATTTCTTGCACGGTCACACACAAGTGAAGAAAGTTTCATCACTCACAGAATGTCTTCTCATCTTAATACTCTAAAGATACATCTGTTCTCAGTTGGTACAATGAACCTGCTGAAATCCCCCTTTCACAATGGTTTGCATGGCTGTTTGTTGTCTCCAGCTTATGGACTCTTCAATGCACAGATCAACAGAGATTTCAGAACACTACAAAACAAGAGGAGGGGGGCAACCTTGTGCCTGGTCTGTCCTCCCGCCCAGAGTGATAAATCCAGCGCTGTAGAGTACAGTAGCTCCAACAAAGCAGCTTTGTCATCACAACCCCAGAGAGCTTCGGGGAGGATCAATTGACCCTTGTTCTCACAACCAAACTACAAACAGAAACTCACACCGATCTGGAAAGTTATCCGTCACACATGCAACTAATCCCACATACATATAAAAGGCATGCATAAATCAAACAAAAATGACACAAAAAATGAGGTGTTCATACACCCTGGTCAATTAGACAGAGGCACAGGTGCAGCAAAGCCCTGCGAACCAAACAACGTTCCTTGCAGTGTGCCATTGCCAGCATCTTTAGCACTCCTCCTTTTTTCTTTTGCTACACCAGCCACCTCTTTTACTTCTTCCTTGCTTCCTTCCCTGTACACCCCACCGCCCCCCCCACCCACCCCTCCCGTTCCTTTATCCTGAGCGCCTGGCATATTCAGATACTGAAGTCCTCATTACGGCTCAATCCAACCTCAGCAAACACACAAACAGATTAGCCGCTTAAGACGCTCCCAATCCCCCTCTCCCTCGCTACTCTGCCGTGCTATCAGGCCCCAGCACACCCCTGTGAGATGAGCCAGGGGCAAGGCTTACTGCAGACTGCAGCCTCCGCTCGTTCCTCCACCAAATCCCTCTGCGTCACAGCCCCGTGTCACAGCTGCCCCTAATACAATTAAAAGTCATTTGCAGAACGCACAGGCTTAGAGGATCACAGTGTGGGTGGGGGGTTAAATTTGGGAGGGGGAGGGAGGAAAGAGAGAGTTTGGAGCATTAATTCCAGCCAAAAAATATTTGAGGAAACGTTGGAAAAAAAGGCACCCAGACACTTTGAGGGCACAATCACACAGCGTATCTTTACTGGGGTTCAGTCGCATGATAGAACTGGAACACGGTCGAGATTAGCTAGTTACGGCGCCAGTAGGTCAAAGTGTGCGGATGTAAAGTTGTAAATGATACACAAATGAAAAAAAAAGAAAAGAAAAGCAACAATCATTCAAAAGAAAGGATTAGTGAAATAATGATTCCTTTACATCCTGTTTCTCGTACTTCACCTGCAGCTTCACAGAGAGCATTTCAGCTCCTGGTACCTGTTGATAGGCAGAACATTAAGGAGCAGCGGCACTGCTTAGAAGAGGAAGAAAAGGCTCTGGATCCTGGGTCTAAATCTAGTCTAGTCTCTGGAGAAGATGGTAGGGATTAAGTGAATGATCATCTTGGACTTTTTTTCCCCTTTTATTTGGTAAAAGCTTTAAAATCACAGCTGTATTCTCACCGTGCCTCCTTTGATGTGTCCAGGCCACCAGGCGATGGCTGGCTCCCTCATGCCCCCTTCAAAGGTGGTCTCCTTCCCACAGAGGAATGGCCCGTTGCTCCCACCTGGGTGAATCAGAAACATAAAAACACATGTTTTAATGTGTTAAATACACACGTACAGGACAGAAAATGTGTCCTGGATAAAAATGCACCAACTCGGTTTCAGAAATCTTTGCATTTGAGTTTAGCGCCTACCTTCGTTTGGGGCAGATATGAGAGCAGCTCCATTGTCGGAGGTGAAGAAGACGAAGGTGTTATTGTCAATGCCCTGATTCTGCAGCAAAGACAAGATCTGACCGACACTGTAGTCCAGCTCCATCACTGCATCGCCGTACCTAGAGAACACAGAATAACTTTTATCCTCCCCCCGTGAGAAATACACTCATTTATAACCGTATGCAGCTGCTGGACAATAAAAGAGTCAGCAGAGGTAGGATAAAACGTACCGGCCTCGCTGGCTCTTCCCTAGGAAGCGTTTGGAGGCATAGACTGGGGCGTGAGTGGCGTCGGCTGCCCAGTAGAGGAAGAAGGGCCGCCGGGCCTTAGTCTGACGGAGTATGAAGTCAAGACCTTCCTGTAGAGGTGGGAGATGTGAGAGAGTGTTAGTGTAGATGTGAAACGACCTACTGGCTTCATCCAGTAGAATAAAGAACAAGAAGGAGAGAGAAGGAAGGCCGTGATGAGAATTAAATCTTTCTAACATCTTGCAAAAGAGGAAGAGTCGGTTGGGGTTCTGTATTCCAACATTTCCAGCTGACTCAGAGGAAGAGAGTGGGCTCGCCGTGGAGACATTTGGAAGCATGCCCTCGATCCACAGTTCTGCTGTCAAGCAGTGTAAAATAAGGAAGCGCTTTGCATACCACATACACATTCTAGATGTTGCCCTTCTTTCATTTTTCAAACAAATCAACCACATTAATAACAACGCTACTAAAACCAGTCTGGTTCCAGAAGAAATGCTAATATGAGCTTCACAAAGCTCCACTTGACAGATCCATCTTCTTCCTTCTTCTGATGAAAAAAGTAAACCTCTCAAGCACGCAGTGTGTCTCTGCACGCTGCTTTTGATCCCTTTAGGGAGTGAATGGGAGGGAACGGCGTAGCCAGCAGAGATAATCAAGGCGAGTGTGCACAGAAATTCAACAATCCACTTATGCTGGTGAAAAGCATGGTAATGATCAAAAGGCCAAAAATCAGGCGTTAATTGTGCTTCTAATTTGATAAATGCATGATTTATGTGTCGGTGAGCCAAAGACAAATTTCCACTCCGGTGGACAATAAAGTTGTATTCTATTTCATTCTATTCCAATGATTGCGTTACAAAGGGAACTGTGAAACACCATTGAGTGTCGCTGGCATGACTCTGCTGTAGAAATCGGAGATAGACAGGTGAGCCTGAACTCACCAGCAAGTACATCTGTGTGAGGTTGGACTCTCCGGTCTTCCTGTCAATCTTGAACTCTTCATAGTATCTGGAAAACGAGTGGGTTGACATGATTTATTAAATAAGCCTTCATTATTAGCTACTGTCCCCTCTGTTTCACATCGACCTGGCTGTATTTTCCGGGGGTTTTCAATCTCCCTCTAAATTGACCGAATCTACCGCAGACGATATCATTAAGAAAAACGGAAGCACATTTCCCTATTGTGGACTTGTTGTTCGTCAGGTTTTGGTGAAATAAATATCCGGAGAGTCTCGGCAGAGCTGAGCTGAGGGAGCCGGTAGAAAGGTGTTGCTGAAGCGTGGCGCGGCGAGCAGAGGAGCGGTGACAGGCATCTCTCTTTCTTACGCTTCACTTCCTCCAGGTGTCCTCGCACACAGCCAACGCAACCTGCCGTCTCTTGAGGGCGAGTGTGTGTCTGTGTGTAGTGTGTGTCTGTGTGTGTGCCTGTCTGTGTGTGTGTGTGTGTGTGTGTGTGTGTGTGTGTGTGTGTGTGTGCGTCTGTCCAGGGCCCAGGTATGCAGCGCTGATTAAACCCACGGCTAAGCGAAAAACACGCCCGGCTGCCAGTTCCAATGACCCTGAATACACATATGGCTGTTTTGGGGAAAACAAATGGGCGGAAAATGGAATACACAAGCACAGCTGGTACAGAGGAGGAGGAGGAGGAGGAGGAGGAGGAGGAGGAGGAGGGGAGACACTCGACTCATCCGGAGGAGCAGCCAGCCAAACTATTCCACTGAGTCACGGGGGAGAGAAGATGTTTATAGATTTTCAGCGTCTGTTTCTGTCTGCCATTGTGTATATCTGAGTGCTCCTGTGTGATACTACCTGCCAAGCATCTCAGAGTTGTTGTAGACGGGTATGTTGGGTCTGGCGCTGCTGTTGTAAGGTCCAAAGTGGCAGTCTGGTGCACCAAACCATTCATCAAAACCATGCCCTAGAGGCAGGTACTGCTGCCTGTGGCCCAGATGCCTGTAGCGAGAAACAAAGTGCACTCACACACACTGTAAGATCAATGCCACTGAAGGGTCGTTCTGCATCTGTTTAAATTCAGACCGTCGCTACAAATCCAATATACTTGTGGCTTTTTTCATAAAGCGCAACATACTTTCAAAGTTCCGTTTCCATTTACTTCAGTGCAGTACATAAATCAGTTTTTTGCAGAAGATTGAAGCTTTGAGACAGGTAGGTAATCTAGCACAGCAAAATTGTGTGTTTGGTTATATTGTGAAGGTCCTTTACAATATGAAACCATGTCAACAAAGTGTATGACTACAGAACAAAATGACAGATAATATGCCACACAGAAAGGAATGCTGATCAATGGATTCTCTAGGGACAGAAAAAAACACATTGAAATAATCGTATATAGAATGACTGAATCCTGTGGAAAATGATCATCAGTAATGTTAGGATGATTTAAAATTAAGTGGCATTAATATGCAAATAAACTATGATTCATTCATGCATTACAGAAAGATAAAGAGCTCACCATTTGCCTACTATCTTGCTGACGTAGCCCTTTTCCTTCAGCATCCGGGGAATCAGAATCTCATCCTTAGAGATTCCTCCCACTATCTCCTGTGGTGTGTATGCTATAGAAAAGGTCAAAACTTTGCGTTTAGAACATTGCATGACTTTGTCGCACACTCAACATTGTGGTGGATTAAGTCATGTGAAAACCTGCAGGGAATCATTCACAGCCGGATCATTTGCAGAGTAAGGATGTACGGAGAGCGTACCGTTTCTGGCGTGGCCGTTCGTGGTGTAGAAACCGTTTCTGACGGGGAGCCTCCCGGTGAGAAGTGCAGCTCTGGCTGTCGTTAAAAATGATTGAGATGTTATGTTTGTCTTCCAGAAAACAAATAGTCACGTGTGCTCTATTATTCATCTACAAATGCAACAGGAAAGGTTAAATTCTTGAGTCAAATACAACATTTGTACTTTCTTGTGATAGGAATAAAAATATAGATTGCTCTGCATCTGCGTTTTGGTGTGTACATCAAATTATTTCAGCTTTTTGAGTAGGCTAACTTCCGACACCAATACCCTTTATTCAGTGGCTATGATTTAACTCAGCTATGTACACTCATCATTGATGTACCGCCACATTTCAACACTAAAAGAAGAAAAGCAGCTTTTCAGCTTGACTACCTGGCAAGTTTATCGACAGGGTTATTGTAGCTTTTCATTGACAAAATACACCAAATGTGACTCTGAGAAAAATACTAATCAGGTGTTATTCCAACACTAACAATAAGAGCATGTGGTGAGATATGAGTCTGTGAACTTATTCTAACATCTTGCAAAACAGGAACAGCTGCTTCGGGTTCTGTATTCAAACGTTTTCAGCTGACTCACATGGGGAACAGAGTGGGTTCGCCGTGTAGAAATTTGGAAGCAGCATGCCCTGAGCAGCCATGGTGTCCAGGTTGGGGGTCTCTTTGGAAGGCTGGCCAAACACCCCCAAGTCCCCCCAACCCATCTGAAGAGTAGAGGGGAGATGATGGGGAGTTTAAATGCCCAGAAAGGTAAAACACACATAAACAGGCTGCAAAGTTCAATGACAGTGACGGGGGAACTCCTGAGAACCGACAGACACGTGATAAAAACAATGACACAGACAGGAAAACTGCCAAGCTCATTCATTGCTCAACTAAAACTTAGCTGTTGATGTGAACTAAAGTCACGCAGACAAAACAGAGAATAACTTACGTCATCCATAAGCATGATGATAATGTTTGGAGATGAAACATTTGATGGCTTTTCTGTCACGGAGCAACATATTAGTGCACAAAACAGAGTTAGGATGAAGGTCGACATCAGTCGCATAGCTATGCTGTCACGTGAGCATCAACTTCGAGGAAGTGATGTTTGCCTTCACGCGAGTCCTCCGAGCACAGGAGAGCAAAGTGTCCGGTTGTTTTTTTATTTGATTTATTTAAGTCTTACGTTAATTTGAGCCTCATTCAGTTTGAAAATCATACCATGTTATCGTTATGATTAAATCGTTAAACTGCAAATTACTTTAAAATTGTTTCTTGTTAGTTGGTGCATTTCCGGTTTTCTGATAAATGTTGTAGCCTAGATAACTGGAAATCGGCCAAAGTAATATTTTATTTAAAAATGGACCATGTAGCAAAATACTTATGGTTAGTAAAATTACAAACTTACTTCGATTTAATACGTTTTATGGAAAAAACAGCCAATGGCTGTGAGCATGTTTGGTCTAAGCTGCCACTTGTCCAACAGCGCTTGAACGCAGCACGTCACGTGACAGCGTCTGACGGCTCAGAGGAGGAACTAACATGGCGGTGTGCATAGCAGTGATCGCAAAAGAGGTACTGGTTGCTGTTCTTACATGTCGCAGGTTGTATCTGTAGCCTGTTTTAAATGTTACAAATGTGTTCGTAATTCTTATAAACGTCTGTAAGTGAATGTCAGCGCGCTGTGTTCTCCAGGAGGTCCAGCAGGCGGAAACGCTCAAACCTAGCTAACGTTAGCGAGCTAACAACATTAGCATTCTCGGCTGCTGTTTCAATTCGCTGCATCTGTGTTGACATCTGTGTGCTAGTGGTGTAACTGTTGCTCATTGTCGTTGTTATGTTCCAGAATTACCCGCTGTATATCCGCAGCGTGCCCACTCAGAATGAGCTGAAGTTTCACTACACGGTGCACACCTCCCTGGATGTGGTGGAGGAGAAGATCTCTGCAGTGGGAAAGTCTTTGGGAGACCAGAGAGAGCTGTACCTGGGTCTGCTCTATCCCACCGAGGATTACAAAGTGTATCCTTGTTGTTGTTGTTTTTAAGAGGTTAAAGGTTCGGGAAAGGCCACAGGATAAGTGCTCCAAGCGCCCGACTTATCTTTTAATTAGATCATCTATCTTTGACAGGGTTTCCACTGTTATTTAAGGTTGATTATCTTTTTTTTAAAGGATCGCCAACACATCTTAATTACATCTGAAGAACATAAATAAGCCATACACACCTACTAATAAAGATACAATAACTACATATATTAAACTATTCAATTTCTCTCATTATTGTTGTAGAATGGTTTGTGTCTGGATGTTTTATCAGAATTATTCAATCTGTGCTGTATCTGAAAATAGTCTCATACAAGGGAAACCAAAGATCCTTGACTGGTGAACTAGATATGGGTATGTAACCAACTCCAAGGTCAAATTCGTCATAGTTGTGGACTCGTCAAATACATCATTACGGGACAATGAAATCAGAAGTGTAAGTTGAGACTGAATTAACGCTATTCTTGCATATCAAATCATAATGATAAAAACACCCCAGCAAAATAATTCTCCAAATGCCACATTTGTATTCTTTGATTCACATCTACAAATGTTATCTATCATGCAGCATATGTGCAAGTGCTGAATTATACCTTGTTGCCCTATGCCTCAGCTTATAGGTAAAGAACAATAGAAATGTGATAGTTCAAGTCTCCCACAATGTGTTTCACTGTAATAACCTGATGGCTACACATTTATGTAAGCCAGTTCCAAACAGCAATAGAATTTATTTTTGCATTTATAAAGAGCTTTTTCACAAATAAGTGAGTTATCTGGACAATTTAGTAATTGTCTCTATTGCAGAATCTTTACCCCACACATCTTATTTTATACAAATATCAGGAAACCTGAATTTAGGGTGCACAGTCACACTTGCATGACCCCACGATACAACTTGTGATGTGCTTGGTGTGATGTTCCCCTCCAGATGTTCAGAAAGTTACACAACTCTTTCACCGATGTAATGTGCAACCCATTCCACAATCCTGGCGACACCATTCAATCTAGGTGAGTTATTCTTTATTTCGCATTCAAAGATTTGGATCGCTGATATTTCCCTAATCTAGCAGTGTTTAATTGTTGACCAATCATTCTCCAGGGCCTTCGATGGAATCATATCTGGAATGATGGTGCAAACTGGCTGACGTCTATTTCACCCAATCTTCTGAACCTTCACTGTACAGAACACCCCGAATGCTATTTTTTCGTTTATATGTTGCCTTAATTAATGAAATGCATATGTAATAAAACGTCACTGTTGTTGCACATCGTTGTCTGTCATTTTACTACAAATGGATCACCGCATCATTGTTTTATTTATTCACTTACATAGCAAAGAACTTATAAGTTATACATTAGGGAGGATTTATACATGACATTGCAGGCAGCAACACAAAACATCTGCATTAGTTTGTAAAAACAGCAAGAGATGCAACTGCATAACAATTTGAGGATTGTCCCATGCATTCACAGCAACATAAGCTCATAATGCAACACCTCTGGGCCCAGTCTTCACATCTCTTGAAGCACTGATGCAACTTAGAAAGTCATCTCTTATGTCCATTCGCATGGTCATGTGATACTCACTCGGTAATGCCTGGAAACACTTGTTTAAAATGATCAGTTCAATTCGCCCACTTTATGCTGTGGGTCGCGCTAGCGCTGCTGAGGGTAGTGATGTCCACTCGACCCGACCTCCAATTCCTCCGACGGCGGGGTGATGAGGAGAAGACACGGGTAACGTTTAGGCACCTGTTCGTGGTAGTCCATGTGTCCCCACTGTCTCTTCCCCACTGAGGGGACCCCGTAGTAAGGGTGGGGTGTCTGATGTTGTGGCCTGGTCGACTGGTACCGGAACCTACCTCGAGAGCTGTTATGGTATCGAGGTGGACGGTAACCACGGCCTCTGCCTCTGGTGTGGCCGCCTCTGTGTCCTCCCCTGTCTGTGGTGCTGATGCCTGGCATGTTGGTCCTCTTTGGCATTACCTGCAAAACAAAGAAAAGAAAACCATAGTGTTGAGGATTCATTAGATTGATTAGTGTTTGCTGAATAGCAATCAAGGCATTTTTTAGTGATAGTTCATAGAAGTACAATTTAATCACGTTTAAGCCCAAAAAAGGTGAAAATTAAAATGTAACGGGTGCCGTAACTGGTTTGCTTTAAAAAGTGCGGCACTAGAGTGAATAATGATTAAGCCCTAAATTGCATGACCTTTTGTGTTTGTTTCTACTTCTACTAAATGGTTACAGTATCCGACTCTACATTACATTACATTACATTACATTTCTCTGTTCAACACAAGGAGTAATGATCAATTAAGATACGAGGGGGAAACATGCAGAAAAACCACACCCTCCCATCCATATCCTTCCCTCTACCAAATCAAACATGCCTAAAATCCTGTGTTGGTAGTACCCAGGGTGCTGCAGGCTGTGTGCAACCACTGATTTGAGTCACCGACTGTGAGTAGCCAACTAGTTTCAGGGTTTTCTCTACAGACCAACACGTAGTGTAATGTTTCTTACCTTGAGGACTCTTCCTCTGAATAAAGTCTCGTGCAAACCAATAGCACTCTGCACAGAGTCTCGATCAGAGAACTCGATGTAAGCAAAGCTGTGAAAGGGGAAAGAACAAACACACGTTGATGGCAACACGCTTAAGAGTTGCGTTCTACGGTCAAACGGTGTTGAGAATCAAGTGTATGCACGAGCTGAACGCACCCCTTTGGATGGCCGGAGAACCTGTCACACAGGATGGTGACTCGGTTCACAGGACCACAACCGTTGAAATGGATCTCCAGCTCGTCTGCAGTAGCTCCATAGTCTACCTGGGATTTGTTCAATAGTGTCAGACCGGTGATGTGAAAAGAAGCATGAGCAGTATGAGGGAAAAGACGCATACGAGCCTTACATTTCCTACATAGACCGATCGGTTGTCTGCATCTATCCTCTCCTCGGGAGTCATGTTGTAGAAAGGTCCTGCAGAGGAAACAAAACAAACTGTACACACTGCAAAACTGCCTGAACGGATCATAAAGATTTCACCAATACATTTATCTCTTGTATCATCTCTGATTATACATCTCTCAGCATCTGGCTCCCCTCTGATTGTATCTCTGCTCTGGAGGAACCAAAAGGGGAAGGAAGGGGGGAATTAAAGGGATGAGGAGACACACACAGGCAGAAAATAGCCACAGGCAGCAGGGAGGACCCTTCTGGTTCTCTGGAGCTCCCTGCTTCGTCTCAGTGGGCAGTGAGAAGGCACATGTGGACGCTGTTGTGACCACAGTGAGGTGTCCCAGGTGTAAGCCAGATGGTGAAGGATGCAGCTACCTCACCTATACCTGGAGGCTGCCATGCTGCACACACTGGGCTAAAAATACGGCGTCAAGGCTCCCCAAACGCATGATCAGCATTTATCTGAATGCCTATGTGACACGGTAACACACCACAAGGTGGATAAAGACGCACGGGAGGTCTCACCAGGCCGAGGGCTGCTGGTCAGGAGCTGCATGTCCACGGCATCACACCTCTCCTCCTCCTCCCTCAGTCTCTCCGTCTCTTCTTCCATCTCCATCTCCTGAACTCTGGCCTTGATGGCCGCCAGCTCCTGGACACACAGCATGGAAATCAGAACATCAAGTCATTGTGGTTGGAAGCAGAATGAGAAATAAATGGAGTGCAGAAGCATATTGGATAAAGATGCTTCCACACACAGGATGTTCACCGATTTGGGAATTTAAATTATGTCAATTATATGCTGCAGCCTTCAGTCACCAAATCTCAACACATTAGAGATTTTGGCATCATCAAAAACAAAAAAAGTGGACTTTATGACGATGGGCATTACAGCTTCTTTGGGGGCCCAATTAAGTTAATAATTAACTGTGGATTCTGGGTTTGATTTCTGAAAATAAAATGACCTGGAAAAAAATACATTTTTGTTGAAAGAATGAAAACACCCAATATATGGAAATTGCAATGCGACTCATTTGAGTGGGCCACAGTTGAACATGCAGCCGAGGTTTCGGGACAGCGTCTATACGTGAAACAGCTGTTCACCAGCAGCTACTTCAAGTCCCTCGACCACAAGTCGGACCTGCGCCCGTGTTCGACCCCTTCACACGGGACATGCAGTGGCACCTGATTGGCTCCAAGCCGAGCAAGTCCCTCGGCATGCAGAACATGCGGGATGTGGCTCACCGAGGTCGTTCACGATGCACACAACGGTGACAGTACCGACACCGACCTAGCATAGCGAATGTCCGTCCGCCGTCACAGCCCCTCGTCCGTGTGCGCTACTACACGTACGCGCACACAGACGAGCGTGACGGCTCCCTTTTTCATTCACTCTAAACGACGCTACCCACCGGGTCCTCGGCGAAATGCTCCCCGATGGACTCGCCCTCCAGGTAGCCGTACTCCAGATGATGTTCCGCCATGCTTACTGCTCAAACATGGCATCTGCAAAGCGGAGCGCTGCTTAGCAAAAAAACACAAAACCCCACCAGAAAAAGCAAAGCTCTCCCACGCAAGGAAACGGTTTGATGGTCCGCAGACGCAACACCTGACAGCGTATGCGCTAATAGATATCACCTGTGAATGAGAGCCATGATGACGCGCTGGATTGATTGACAGCGGCGCGCACGTGAGAGAGACGCTGTGTGACGTCGTCCTCCCATTGGCGCGTCAACGAGGGGCCCTCCCCCTTCTGTGCCCCGCCGACTCGTCCCCCCCCCCCTCACCCCCGTGATTTACAGCCGGTGAGACGTCAACGTGAACAATAATCTGGATCTACGTGCATGTACCGTGAATGGGATGATCCTTCAACAATACAACTGGATCCCTTTGACGGATTTTGATGGTGTTTGACAAAACATAAAGCACATTATGAATAATGGGGTGTGGTAATCCTTGGATGTCATTTCTAAGGTGTGACATGTAGCCACGGCTCCAAACAAACAGGGGTCAGCATTTCACCTGTATTACTTGGTCAATGCAATCTAAATTAACAGTTTCAGTTATTAAAAACAAACAACTAACTTAGAGCAGGTCAAGAACATTCGACCAAACTGCAGAAACAGTGAGAGTCGCCACGATTTAATCCAACAAACAAACTATTGTAATGCACACTGACCGGATAAATGATTGGTCTCGGTGGAGCTCTACTTCTTCATCCTCTCGTGGGACTGAGGCCAGACTGGCGCTACAGTGACTCACCATGACATCTCAAAGCTATAAGTGGTATGACTGGAGAGTACGGGCAGGCGCTAGCTGGTTAGCATGCTAATTTCAGTAGATAGGCCTATCTGCAACACAATGCTGTAGCCTATGGACGTCTTTAACATTATTGATTATGTTTGTTAATTGTTTTAAACAAACAGTCTGGGCAGATGTTACACATTGTACCTTTAAGAAATGCTGCAAGACTATCAAGTCTGTATATTTCATGTCAGGTATCTGACCGGGTGACCGGGTAGGCTTTTTTAACGTTTTGACTTGTCATAGCTGTTTTTAATGACTTTAACAATGGCTCTTTTTCATTCAGGTGTAAACCATGACAGTGTGATTGTGAGCCAGTGTTCACCAAAGGTTTCAAAAGTACACACATTCTATACTCAAATAGAAGTACACATACTTGTGTTCAAAAAGACTCTGGGGAAAGAAGTACAGGCACGAAAAACCAAATAACCCGATTTGAAAATATGTTGTGAGAATTACTGCAGGTTTTGACCACATTTATTTAAAAATGTAATTCAATTTTATTTATAGTGTCAACAAAAGTTATCTCGGGACACTTAACACATTGAGTAGGAACATGCTCATGATTTTCAGTCAAATCTCGAACAGACAAGGCCTTTGGGTTCCATCTGCATTTGTTGTGGGTAGTAGTATTAGTAGTATTAACAGTAGAAGTAGTATTAACAGTAGTAGGCCTATTAGTATTAAGTGGCTGTGTATAGCAGGCCAGTTAGCAGTCTGCATCGGTAAGGACCTCAGCGGACTAATCAATAGTCAGCAGCCTTAATAATAATAATGTAACATTGGAAACCAGAGGGAACAGGAAAACAGTTTAGGATACTTCCTCACTGTGCAAAATGTATTCAACCGACCATTTCCCCCAATAGGGTTGGAAGAATCATAGTATTCCTTTCTGTCCAACAACATCTCATATATTAATTTATTCAGGTTATTGTGCTGACTGAATTATCACTTAAAACTGACACTTTTATGACTGCACCATTTCATCAAAGTGAAATATTCTAGACGTGCATTTTCTGCACATTTCTCTAAATTCTGTCTGACATACTGGAAAACTTTGAAATTTGGTCCAGAAAGTTCAATAGATGTAATTATATCAGATTAATTTGATGAAGTAGAAGATGTGGGTGAACTCACTTGAGATGTGTGAATGTATGTCTCTAAGCATTGTTCAAATTGTAAATACTGTAATTATTGATTTCATACTGTTTTTCCAAATTGTAGGGACTGTTAGAATACATTTTAAAATCAACAATTATATTGGTGTTTCAGTACGTGAATTATGCTGCTATTATATTTCTGTAGACATGAGGGAATGACGTTTACGTAATGCCTTTGTGCAGGTGATTCAATAACAAAGGATCATTCTCCTTTTCTGGGGTTGGTAGTCTCACAATATGTACTTCAAGAAGAAAAGCAACAAGAGTGATGAATACTTCATTTCATGTTTTAATTACACAGTTACATTATTCAACACAGACAATAACCTGAATTAGAATGTTTTACAGCTTCACACATCCAACAGAGCGAACAGTTAAAGAGCGGTATTAGCAACAGGGAGGAAAGCATGCAAGAAATAAATACAAATCAGAATTGAATTCTTCTGGCACAGTTAACTTCATCTAAAAACGGCAACAGGACCTTTTTGAAGAGGGAAATCAAACAAAAAGAGAAAGATCTTCAAAGCGCCAACCTTTCCTACAGAAACATGTTTTTTTCCGTAATAATGTATTGCACAATACAGTATAGAATGCTTCCCTACACACAAAAAAAAAGCATAAACCTTTTTTTTTTTTCAATTTATGTAAAGGTAAAAACAGGACCATCCTGAGCCATGGCTTTGGGGAAAACAAGTGCTATATCCACTGTTTGCCACTTTAGCTTCCTACTGTAGCTATTCATCAGTGCCTGTTTCACAGGAAGGACATGTCACCATCGCATCAGATGAGCTTTGAAAAACGTCATTGGTAGAGTTACTGGTTGGGGTAGGGAGAGACAACTGCCAACCTGCTAATATTTGCCTTTTCTAAAAAAACATGCGTTTTGCCCATATCATGTACATAGTTAAAGAAAAAGAAAAGTGGCTGATGTAAAGTGTTCGGAGACCCCTCAGAGGATATTCACAACAGCAGAGCCCTTATGCGTTTGCCATCTATAATATCTTCACAGAGAAAAGGATATGACACCTCGGCACGAATCTCATTTGTTTCAGGACTTAATGAAGCTCGCACCCTGAACAGAACACTGCTCTCGTGTGTCCTGTCCAATGAAATGAGGAGGGAGAATCTCAGTGAAGGACAGTTTGCTCTTTCCTCTGCAGACTGCCGCCTCATGTCCCACAATCCACCGTGTTGAAGTGCTAAACACAAAAACCTGAACCAAGGTGAAACCTAAAAAAGAAAAAGTTGTAACTTTTGGTTGTATTTTGGTCATTTTTATAAGTGGTCTACTGGGTTTGGCTTCGTTTAGTTTATCTGAGGGCTTAGTTGCAGACAAGGAGGCACAAGCAAAGCAAGGGTTGAAGGGAATTGTCATTCTAATGTTGTTTGGATGCGGAGATTGAACGCAAACATGGTATTTCACTGCACAAAGCTGGTGCTACGTATTGTGAATTGATCTGCCACTACAGTCTGTCGGGGATGTTTCATTAAAGCTCTGAAAGTTTCAAGTAGTTTGTAGAGAGACAAGAAGAAAAAGGTAAGATTTTTTGTGTTTTTTTTTTGTTTTTTTTTTACAAAAACACACACCCACACCACCAGTCACAAACACACACATACACACACACACCATGCACTCATTTTGTATCTCTGCAAGGCTTTATAACTGTAAGAACAAGCAATCAGTAGGCCGAGGAGATGCTTCTCTTATTTTTTTTTACAGAAGCACTATTCAATATGTAGACAACAAGCGCTTTGATTGCTTGAATAAAAATTCTACACATGAACTCAGCCGGCTCATTATGCATGCTCTTCGCTCTTGTGCCCTGATTGTGTGTATTTCAGACACTTTGGTTAACTGGTGTAGTGGAGCTCTAACCTCATTATTTCCGGTCTGTCGATACACACGGTGTCAAAGCCTGTTATGGCGATAAAGTACTTTGGTCTGTGCTTTTATTGGTTTTGGACAACGAATGGCATGTCATGGTTGATTCTGTGTTCCGTTTGGTAATATGCGAGTTTGACTGGACAGTGTGTGTACCTATTACTAAATTTCGGCAGTATCCGTTTGGTTAGTGGGATGTGATCACGCCTATGGATCAAACAGGTATAATAATAAATATCCTTCCACATGATGAATAATGACAATTCCTTTCAACACTCTTGTCATTTTCAGACAGATTGATATGATTGCTTTTGAATGTGCACTACTATGCCTGCTTTAAGCCCAGCTTTTCAAAGTCCAGGTCAACCTCTCCTGGCGGTTAGCTGTATGGTCACAGGAGGTAGCTAGTGTGAAGTGTGGTCTGGGTTGTAGTGGAGGAATTAGACATCAGGGGGGAAAGAGCAAATGATACAAAAAGATTGAAGTCAACGCCATGTCATGGTAGTCATAGCACACATACATAAATGCTGCACACAGATGTGTAGCTTATCCCACTTGAATTATGTGTCTCTGATAGTCCAAATAAAATGATTCACTTCATCCATCTGTCGACAAAAAAGTTTTCTGTCACTCACTTTTTTTACAAGTTTGGTCCAACTTTTTGAGGCCAACATTCCAGGGTTTACGATGATCAATATTACAGTTCTGTTGCTTACGTAAAGGGCGTGTGACTTGTGTTTACCAATCATTTTGCTGGAGCATGAGTGAAGGGCTGGGGGAAAGAAAGAGGTGACGCTACTCTCTTGGCCTGGAAATAAAGACCCGTCCCAGATGTGCAGCTGATGTTCGGCCTGCTTCTTTACAGATAAACAAAAATCGATCAAGAAAGCACCGGGTATCAAAATTAGCTTCGAGACTGCAGCTTAACGCTGGCATATCACTTAATCCTACAGTAATGGCTTGTCCTGTACCTTAGGGGAAATTAATACTACTAACCTCACACACACACACACACACACACACACACACACACACACACACACACACACACACACACACATGGGTTGATGAGGACCAAGAGAGAGAGGGGGGGGGGGGGGGGGGGGCACTACAGCTGCAGCAACAGAATGCTTGACATGATATATCTATTTGGACAATTCCTAAATTTCATGTGAATGAGCTAAATTTGAAACTGAGCAACCCACTTCTGTTTCCGTACTTTTGAACATATTTTGGTTTCTTTGAGTCTCCTCCTGCAGGATGTAAACTGACCCGGGGTGAATGAAACACAAGACATAACATTTAGTTCCAATCGCATCATTTTACGAAGATTAAATTACATTTTTGAAATATTGTAAATTAAGACCTAATTAATGAATTTAGAAATCTTGTCGTGTCCATCCACCCTTAGTCCGTTTTTCATCCTGTTTCAGCTATACGTGCATTGTGGTACTGTATGGAGCTGCTTCACCAGCAGTCTCCTCCACTCTGGGTCACATGACACTTTGATTTGAGTGAAAATTGAAATTGTTTAACTTGTATGAGAGAAAAAAAAAGGAAGATTGATAAATTTGAGAAATAAATGTACTGTGAGAAAAAAATCATAATCTGGACATTAAACTTTAAAGGTTTCTGTTATTTGGCAAACACATTTTTGGACCTCTTTAAATACTATGTACATTCACATTAAGTTACTGATGTTACTTTAAATATATTTATATGTATCTATATTATATGACACCCTATGGGCAGTTGCTGAGGTTCCATTCAGTAGCTGAATTCTCTTCATATTGCACCTCCGTCCTCTCACTGTCTTACAATGCGAGCAATACAAAATATTCTACAAGAGGGGGTTTCATCTCATTAATATAGATACAACAAATCAAACAATAAGTACAATGCGGGGCTTCCTCTCACAAGCATGTGTCCTCCGTGGTCTGACTTCACTGCTCAGCCCAAACTTATAGGAGGGAGAATGAAAGGAAACAAAAAACGAAAGCAAAGTTCATCTTTCTGGATATACACAAGGGCAGCACATGTGGACATCAGCGACAAGAGACATTATTGAAATTTGAAAATAGGAACGATATCTACAAGCAGGTTTGAACCCTTCCCACGTGACTGCTCCGAGGCTCTGTCCAAAGCAGTTTAGGAGCAGACTTGAGTCAAGTCATTGGGGAAGAGCTTAGAATGGAGGTGTGGGGTGAGGGGAGGTAGAAAGAGAGAGGAGAACCAAGTCTACACCGCCCTTTACTAGGCTCTTTCATCTGTTTATCATGCTTTGGAAAAGGAGGGAGTGAATGTAAAGGTAACAGCAATTCCTTGAAATATCTCCGTGGAGCTTAAAAAAAAAAAGGACAAACAATCTTCTCATCATACGTTGTAGTATGCAATGCCTTCGTGGACAATGTTTTCAAGCTTGTTTTGAGGTTTTTGGCAGCTTCATTGCCATGTACGTCTCTTCATCTCCTTTGAGGCTGTGTAGCTTTTACTTTCCTCTTTTTTTTCCCTCTCTGTTACCATTCACAAAAAAAAGAAATCACACTGTGGCAGGGTTTCCATCCATTTCATTAAGTCTTTCTCATAGGCAAGTTCACAGCATTGTCCATATTCACTAGTCTGGGCCATCACTGAGGAATCGCTGTCGTTTTTGTCCAGACTGCAGGAGGCAGCTGCAGATCAAAGCAGGTCACGAGTTCTTTTTATTTTATTTTTTTAATGTTTGACTATCTCTGGGTCCTGTTCTGCAGCTTCTCTGCAGCCCGGTCCTCTCAGGGCTGGCTTATCTGCTGAGGAGGTGATGTTGCTTTGCGTTTGGTTATAAGATGAGTGCTTCTCCTTATCGCTTACTTACTCACTTTGGCAGTGTAATACAAAGGTTTGGATCATGTTATTTTTCATCTTTGAATTCATTTGGGTTCACAATGGTGCAGAGAGGTGAGTCCGGTGTAGATTTTCTTGGCTCGCTAGCAAGGTAGTTAGCAGTTTTTTTTTTTTTAAATTAATTTACTTTCATATCATTATTATTGTTTTCATCATCATCAGCATCATCATCACTACTATCCTTTATTTAGAATATTTGGACTTTTCTTTATTTTCCCTTAAAGCCAGAAAGAAACCTTTAATAAATACTAAGCTGTGTTTCTGAGGAATTAATCGCATCACAGGTTATTCCCCTTCCCTCATCCATTTGGAAAAAAAAAAGGTATTTTGTCCTTGCCTGTCCCCTCCATTAGGACACTTGGTAGAATAAGTGCCACATCAGTGAACTGTTTGCACGGGTAGTGCACGTCTCAGGGCCGAGTACTGCTCTCTCATTGGTGCTAAATTAAAGGGAAATCCGATCCAAGTGCTAATCAGCCTAGTCATCGCCCCCCCGTCAACGTTGCCTTACCACAGCCCTTGTCCTTACGCGGACAGTATGCATGCTTACATTACTGAGGGCACATCTCAGTCTCATCTTCAAGTCAAAGCTTCTGTTTTCAGCAAACACGTGATATGTTTCTGTGACCGAACACAGCGATTGGAGACACTTTCCATGCTTTTCCACTACACTGAAGCCCAGGCTGGAATCTTTGTATTTGTGGCTGCGGTTGTAGAAGAGACAAAGACAGAAAATGTATTTTTTTGGGGGGAGGGGGACCAGTTGAGTCAGTCCACCATCAGGTTGTGAGAAGAGAGCTCAGGATAAGAGGGACATAAGGACTGAAATAGGGGAGGAGGAAAGGAAGCAGTGTGCAATGAAAATTCCTCAGTTTGGTTTTGTGTGGAGTGTGGGCACCGTCGCATCAGTATGCGGGGAAGGGACACGGGTCAGACGTCAGCGAGAGGTGGCATCCAATAGGGCCGGGGTAGCTGGAGTCGTGGAGCGAGAGGCACTGCTGGAACTGCTCTCCTTGGGGCTGGCAGAGACACTTCCACTCGCGCTGCCAGCCCCTCCCGCAATACTGCTCTGGCCTGCCAAGGACAAGGCTCCTGGGGGAGTGCTTTCTGAGTGGGTGGGGGGCGCGCTGGAGGACGCCGAGGACGGGGTGCCGAGGGGGACGCTGCTGCCCCCTGGCATCCCCTGCAGGCCTTGACCGCAGACATGGTGGTGCTTCTCCCAGTCTTTGTGTTGGCAGAAGGAGCCGCAGTAGCGAGCCGTGTTGCATCCGCTGCACGTCTCACTGGCTTTCCTCCCGCAGTTCCAGCAGCTCTGGTTAGACAGTGGGGAGAGAGTGGGTTGATAAAAATAAGTCTCTTTTTAGTCCCAGAAGAGTGCAGCATTTTCTCTTTCTTACATAAATATATACATTGAAACCTAAAATAACTTTTTCATAATGTCTGATCATCATTTTTTTTTTTTACTCCTTGCAGGGGGATTTGATTTAAGCACTTGAAGTCCTGGTCCAAGGCCACTGGTTTGTGTTACCAGCAGGTGGTGGTCAAATGCTCTGTAATGACCTCAGTCTGGCACTCTGCTCCAACCATCTGGGTCTGTCTGCTTTTATTTACACAGACAACTGGGCTGCTTCTACTAATAATGATGACAACATGGTGCAGCACCAAACTAAGAGCAGCCAGCTGCGTGGATTACACAACACGGGACAACTTAGAGGGTAACGGGAACAACGTGAGAGGTAATGGATGGGGCAAAAGTGCGCCGAAGAGTTAGTGACAGCGGAAGGAATTAAAGAGCAAGTGAGAGGAGAATTAAGTGGAGTGCGAGTGGGGGGTCTGTGATGCTCACTTCACTGGAGTCCTCCTGCTGGTTGATGACTGTTAGTGCGTCCTCAGAGGCTTGCCTTTTGGCCTCGGCCAGCGCCCTCTCCATCTTGGAGCGTTCCACGGAAATCATCTCGTGAGCTTTCCTCTCGGCGTCCGACACCGCCTTCTGCAGCTCTGACATCGCCTGTCGCTTGACCTCATTCACTGCCTCCTCTGTGAAGAGAGAGAGAGAGAGGTGTTAGTGCTTACGACCACCGTCCCATGGTGCCTGCTCCGTCATCCTTTGAGGCTCTTTAAGCTGCCATCTTGTTGTATCTCGGCGAACAGATGTACATCATCCAAGATTTAATACTTTCTGCCAGAAAAGGGAAACAGCCAGACTTCAATAATTAATTCCAACACGTCTGGCCACAGTCATTTCCCCGCGCTGACAACAGCAGATGTCTCCAAAGTTTTGTGACAATCTTGGCTGTACAAACAACATCATGGGATTCCCTGTTCGCATGATTGTCAACATGTCATGAGAACAATCTTAACAGAATTTGTTAGATCGATCTCACAGTGAAGAAGTGAATCATTTCCCAACCAGTGGGCATGCGTCTCCCCACCGCGGGGCTTCCTACGATGTGGATTTGATCATAGGGCCTTTTGTTCTTCCGGCAGAAGCGCACAACGGTGTGAGTGAGGAGGCTGTGTTTTCACAACAGGCAGGTGTGTAGACTCTTTTCCAGATGGCAGTCTAAAATAGGAACTTCCCCGCGTCTCCTCTCAGTAAGAGGCAGGAGTGATTACATTTTGCCGTCTTTCATTACTGGCCTCACGGTGCACAACAAATATACAGCACATGTTTTGTTTTTCTTTTTTTTTTTTATACACCTGAGAAATAGCTTTCCAAATATAAACCATTCTTCTGCCATGAAAGACGGCGACATCTTTAAAGATTAAATCCTTTCTCAGCCTCCTGACACACTAAAACATAACTGACACACACACACAAGTGGCTACCCATGTGTGTCAGACCAGCCAAATGGGAGGTGAGACTGATACAGCTCTCTCCACTGCTGCCGATTTCCTCCAGTCAGTGTTTGTTTGGGAGGGAACTCATAAATAACTGTCACTTTTCAGCGCCACTCCACTCCACTTGTTTCAAACTACTGTGCAAAGAGATAGGCAGCCGGGGGGGGGGGGGGGGGGGGGGGTATATGCACATGGCTGTGTCTGCATGTGAAGTATCTCTGCGTGCATGTCTGAGCTTGATTCCTTCTTTGTTTTTTTTCATATTCTGTCAATCCTGTGAACATACAGTCACACTCAGACACGTGTCTCAATGGTTTCCTTCATCCCATCATTCCCTCTCTACCTTTATCCTTCATTTCATTTCTACTCTTATTTTCTTACATTCCTCCTCCTCCTCCTCCCTTTTTTTCCCTCTCTTTTGCAAAACACTATCTGCATTATCCCAAGCTTCTCAATTATCTGGCCTAATGCATGCACCACTAAGATTAGTTTGCAAATTTAATTAATTCTTATCAAGGAGACTGCATAGCAGATGCTGGGGCAATTAGCACTTAATGGAAAACACGGGGACAGCAATATTAACGTTTTAATTCCACGGGGATTTGGCAAGTCCCTGAGACGTGTTATTTCTGTCTGCTTCTTCACACTTCAGATCGTACTTTTCAAAAGCACTGTAGTCTCTCAACCTGAACCGTACCAGTGAATACGTGTCTGGTTTTAATTAAAAGCCATAGGTGCTGCAGCTGTATCAGGCAGACTACCTGGCTGCTGAGATAGAGGTGACACATGCTCACATTTATATATATATATATATATATATATACACACAAACACATACACACTGGCGTGAGACCGCTGGGAGTGAGACACGTTACTCACCCTGCCTGGTTTGCAGGTGCTTCAGTGCTGGGGAGAGCGGGATGCTTGGAGTACCTGTATGAAAAACAAACTACAATTAAAAGAGCTTTTTCTGCTGGTGAAAATACAGCACAGTATTTTGCCAACAGCAGCAGCCAGCATCTTTCCTCCGCAGGGTATTGGAGTGTGACGGCAACATAATAGTGCTGGGACGGGGGAGTTGTGGGATGGGCTCTATCTCACATGCAGAGTAGAAGAAGGCCCAATGCTATGCAACACTCCTACCTGCTTCCCTTTGGCCACAAACTGAGCCAAAAACAATCATCAGGATCTAGATGATTCTGTCTGTATATCTAAATGGAGACCAGTTAAGCTCCGGACCTGGTCTGTGCTGCTGCAGACCGCTGAGGTCCAGGTGACTGCATTTTCACTGCAGTGGCCTTTCATAGTGGTGACAGATGGAGGGCATTTAGTCCTAATGACACAGAAGGCCTCCACTCCTCCGCCCTGATGGACCTACAGCTGTAAGGCCTCTGCTCTGTCTGTCTCTGTGGCCAGGGTGAGGGTCGTGAAGACTGATGACGGTGACTGAATGTGTGTGTGTGTGTGTGTGTGTGTGTGTGTGTGTGTTTTGTTAGTCTATGTGAGGTCAATCATGAAGACAATAGAGAGAAGGGGATGCTTGGCTCTTACCAGCTTTCCTCCAGATTTCCTCTGGCAGGTATCCTGAGGGAGGCCTATGTAAGAAGTCTCTGTGGATCTCTGCAACACACAAGCAGACACACACTCAGTCTCAATTACACACACACAAACACACACTTACACACACAGACACACATACACAAGTCTGCCCTATAGTTCCCAATTCTATTTTTGAGACAAATACACCCTATGTGTGCATGTGTGTGTGTGTGTGTGTGCATGTGTGTGTGTGTGTGTGTGTGTGTGTGTGTGTGTGCGTGTGTGTGTGTGTGTGTGTGTGTGTGTATGTGTGTGTGTGTGGCAACATCGGTGAATAAACTGTCATCAACTTTTTCAACCATTTCTGGAGGATGACGTGAATTCAAATGTTAATTATGAATGAGCATGCTGGCAGCATAAGGGTGTAATCAGTTGATTTAAGATCCAGGATGTTGCCAGTGGATTTATATTGCTTCACAGTATGAGAGTAAGATATTTAAATTTGTAGAAAAATATGATGATCTAACTGACTTTTTGTGTCTAATACCAAGGCATTTTCAGCATTTCAAATAAGCCCCACCTCGCTGTGAGTGTTTTGCTTTGGCAAACATGCCCTGTTGTGCGTTTGTCTACCTGTCTGTCTGCCTGTCTGCCTTTCAGCAGCCGAGGAAGTTCCTATGGGCAGTGACTCGCTGCTGCTAGCTGTGTTGGAGGAGGAGTTGTGGTGAGGAGTAGGAGGAGGAAGAGGAGGAAGAGGAGGAGGAGGAAGGCAGTGCTGTCCGTTGCTCCCACCTTTTTTCATCTCCTCCACGTCGCTGTAGCGCCGAATCCAGTGGTTCATCTCCTCCCGGTCCGCCTCCTGGCAGCGGCGCAGCACTGTCAGAGAGCGCCGCGTCTTCTCCACCATGTCCATGATACAGTTCAGGAGCTGCAATGAGACAGGATTAAAGATCAAGGAGTTAGAACAACGATCATTTATCAGCTTTCAGTGGAATCGTATCATGATGAAATCATATTTTGTGATCAAAAACATCATCGAAACTGATTATAACAAGAAGCGTGTATGTATTTATATTTTTCTTTATAATTACACTGAAGCTGTTCATTTTGCTCTCTGAAAAAATAGGAAAATATTCATTACTCAAGACTTTCAAGTATTTAATTCACACGGTGTGGTTATTTCATATATTTATTCATTAAACAACCAGAAAACATATCATGATACGTATATGAAATGACCTATATCGGGATATTCTAGCAACATCCCCCAGCCCGGGTCCCCCTGAATAACAATAGAAACTGAACTCCGTAATTTACACACTATTTTCATCTGTCACAACAACCACATACGGCCGTCGCAGATGTGTGTGTTTGCGTGCTACCGTTCATGGATCGTGTGCTTGTCAGTGAATTTCAACGTCTAAGAGCATTACAACAACGATAATGTAACAGCTGGGCTGCTGATGAAAAAGTTGAGCCAATTCCTTCCACCCTTCTGCTCCGTTCTCTGCCAACTCATCGGATTTCCTAACCCTTTTCTTGCCTCCCCCACCATTGTAAACAGTGTCACTTCTTTTCCACGGTGCCCTGCGTTTCCAGACCTGGCCCGGTCTGCTGAATGGGTTTAGCATGGTTGACATTCAATCCATATCATTATTCCCATTCATCTTTCCCTCTCTCAGTCTCTGCCTACTTTCCCCTGTCTCTCCACTCCCCCCCCCCCCCCCCCCCCCCTGAGCTAGCTATATTTATTTCAGTGAAGTGTTTCTAATTTGGCAGGGGTCCAGGCCTGGCCGGTTCTCTCCATGACTGCAGCTCTTGTCTCAGCTGCTCTCCCCAGCTGGAGCTGCGCTCTGCTGGGTCCTGAGCTCCATCTGGGGCCCTGTTTCTGTGTGTGCGTGTCCGCCTGTGTGTGTGTGTGTGTGTGTCTCGTGAACATGATTTTGTCTTTATGGAGTTGGGTGCCGGGAAGCCAGATAGGTGTCTGCCTGTTGTTAATTCACCACACTGACACAGACCTCTTGAGGTGAGATGTCTGTCAGCTGCACACTCAGAAAATGAACTTAAAACATGTGCTGACCTCTCAGTCTCCCCCTCCCCCTCCCCCCACTGCTTCATGATGGCTATGAATGAAACAAAGAGGTGTATGACATTTAACACTGCTAACTGCTGATTCCTACATTATCTAGGTGCTTCCATTCCTCTGCCCACTCTCGATCTGTAAGACGGTGGTCAATCACCTCCTCTTGGCGGGCTCCATGCACTGCTAAAAGATAAAACACAAATTCAGCACATAATCACACGACTCCAAGCAAGCAAAATACTCAAACAGTACGGTGTGGATACTTTATTAGCTATAAGCATGTTGGGCAAATGGGAAGTGGATGCATTTCATGATTTTGATAACGATTTTTACATCGATTCATAAAAGTAAACACACTCATTCGCACACTTACAATTTGTTACTGTGTGTGTGTGTGTGTGTGTGTGTGTGTGGATGAGAGTTGCGTTGGGAGTGGGGTGGACTTGTTCCTCTTTGTCTTGTATTTTATTATTCATCAAGCTAGTTATCCACATTGAATTTCAAACAAAATAACACTACATGTGCCTATTCTATTGCCTCATGTCTAATCAGTGAGACAATATGGCCGAGAATTCCTCTCTTTCCTTTTGGGAAAGCAGAAGGAAGGCATATATGGTTGTCACAGTTGTAGTAGCATATAGGCATGTATGGATGTGGTCTTTATATAGACACGCTGCCACAAGGATTATCACATTGGACTGACAACTGGCCTTTGTTCTCCACATACAACCCACTTACGTATACACCAGCCCACAGTCTGACCACATAGCCGAGGAGTGTAGATCTGTGGATGTATCCGACCTAGCCGTCCTACCTGTCTGCCGGTGCCGGTCTCGGGGATCTCGGGGGTCTCGGGGGTCTCGGGCGTCCCGGTGCTCGTTGTGTCTGTAAGCGTCTCTGTATTGGTGCGCCAGGGCCATGTCTTCTAAGCGATAGTGTTGGGGTCCCACTTGGGGGTTAGGCGGGTGGGGAAGGCCGTTGGGAGGGTGTGTGGGGAGGCCGTTGGGTGGAGGGTGAGCAGGAAGACCGGTGCTGGGGCTGAAGCGTTGACTGGGGCTGATGGTGCAGGGCCTCTTAGCCAGGTGCTCTGGGTGCAAACCATCTCTCTCGGAGCTTTCTTTGGTCCTGTAGAGGAGGACGTGGGACTGGATTTAAACATAGTCGTACACAATGTAGGCCCATTAAGCATTTCAGCTTATATGACTCTTCTTTTCAGGAAATGAAGGCAGGTGGTAGATAATGTCAGCGCACACAGTTAGCAGAATAGAGTAAAAGTAGATGAAGGATTAAATGACTGTGGGAACAAATACATGAAACATCCAGAATTTAACATGGGATGAAAGTCTAACTGGACACAGGCTAAAGCCTGCAGCACAGTGGGATGTTATGTGGTATGTGGTTTCATTATGATCGACAACAAAACAGGTCTGTGTATTTACATATTTGCTAATATGCAATGCCCTTTATACAAGCAGACTGCATCTCATTAGCTCTGTTTACGCTATCGCACTCATCATTATTCAACAAATATCCACCCAAGAGTCGATTCAGCTGCTTCACAAAAACACCACTCAGAAATCGTTGCGATGCTTACGTGACGACCCTCGTTTACAACAAAAGGATCTGCACGACTCATTTCTCACCTCAGTTTTATTCAGAAACAGATTTTCGTCACCACATCAATGTCACGAAGGGAAATAAATAACTTTTGTGCGGCCTACTTCTTTCCCCAGCTATTCTTTGGCCTTGCCAGACCACAATGAATAATGTGAAAAACTGTGCGAGGGCTTTGCCAGGCTGAACGGCAATGCCAGTCTATTACTTCATAGTTCGGGAAAACATGCCCCAGCAAAGACCCAAATGCTATAAAAATCAGACTAATGGGCAAATCGTCCGCCGTAAAAATATGTCAAAGAAACCAATTAATTTCATGATGTCTGATTGGTTGTGATTGTGTTTACCGTAACCTCTCATAACAATTACAGTATCTAGTATCACGGACGATGCCCGTTTAAGGAATGTCTAGCGAGGAACACACTTCCACACAACTCCCACATATGCAAACGCACACACTCACACCCAGATATCCCTGCTGAGCGCTGCTTGTTGTTCTGTTACAGTAAGGCAACGCTCCACCAAAGCTTTTGCACAGCTGTACGCCATATGTATCAAACAAAGCCATGTCCAACTGTACACCCCGCGTCTCAAGCACTTAATCTGAATATCCCCCAGCCGACTCTTAGATTGCAAGTATCTCTCCCTCCCACCCTGCTCTCGGGCTTAAGGGGCAATATGGGCTGAATGCTGTGTGTTTGGCAGATGTTTAGTGACACTCATTTCTGTCTGCATACTTTGAGTGAGTGTGTGTGTGTGCGTGTGTGTGTGTGTGTGTATCTGTGCTTGAGATGATGCGTTTTCAAGCCATCTGGACAGTTTAAATGGGAGTGTTGATATTAATCTGTTTAGCTAGATGGCGATAGCCAGGCGCTCTGAAGCAAATCACTCTTCTATCACCCTGCGGATCAAAGGTGAATAAATGCAACACTGCCCGATGATGATGATGTGAGTATTATGTGTGTTTTTGCACTTTGGTTATCCACGTGTATATTTGTGTATGTTGGCTACAATCGTACACATCCCTGGCTCAGAAGAACAGCTGGCACCATGTAGGCCCTGCCCCAGTCTGAACCCCCCCCCCCCACGAGCCTCTCTGGCTGTGTATAAGCCAGGTCAAGAGGCGGAGGTGTGCGGATTACAGTGGGACTGCACGTCCAGCTCCCACCCCTAGCACCATCCAAACCACCACCTCCTCACGCGCCGCACAGGAAGTGCTCAGTGTTACGGTCAGCACGTCGCCATCTGGTCACATCCATGACATATGGACTGCTGTTGGGAGCCCGTAGGTCAGGCAGAGAGATGTGAAGAAGAGATCAGAAAAGGACAGCGCCAGTAAGAGAGGAAGGAATAGGGCAAGAAAGGGAAGTGCCAGCTGATACTTCCCCGTCTCATCTTCTTAGTAAATAAAGCAGAGCGCCGGGGAGAAATGTGGGACAACTGCAAGCCATAGCTCCCTGTTGGTCTTTCTGTCTGTCTTTGTTGTGCTGAGGGCATTAACTTTACTTCGCTACTCTCCTCTGTCTCTCTCCCTCTCTCTTTCCCTTGCTTCCCAGTCACTCTCTTTCATTTCCTACAGTGTATTTATCTCACCCCTCCCTCCCAGACAGCTGGCAGAGCCAGCCTGGCATCGGGGCTGTCCAGACTTCCGCCTCCCGCACAGAGGATTTATAGCCTCCTCTTGTCACTGGGCTTTCTGAAATACCCTGAAATAATTCATAAATAAATGTGTGTCTGTGTGTGTGTGTGTGTGTGTGTGTGTGTGCCAATGTATATGTGCTTCGGAAGCCTGCGTTTGCATGTTGTCTTACCCTAACCTGTCAGGAGTCCTTCTCTTGCCGTGCTCATTCATCTCCAGCATGATCTCAGAGGAGTCGAGGGGGGAGCTAGCATTGGCGTCCAGGAGAAGCTGCTCGTGTTGGGCCAGATACTGAGCTGGAGTCTGCTTGGCCAACCTGGCGCAGTGGAGCAACTCCCTTTGCAGGAGGGGCAGGTTTGCCTTCAGTGAAAAAGAGAGGGGAAGACAGACATTATTAGGAACAAATAAGTCCATGTAGGAAGGATATAGATTTATTGAGCCGGTGTAAAAGTAGAGGAGAGTGTTAAGTGGGCAGGAGGTGAGCTAAAAAGAAAGAATGGATGAGGTGAGAGTGAAATGATGCCAGATTACTAACAGAAGAAAAAAAAGAATGTGATAGATGAAGAGACAGGATGAGATAAGACAGGTCCCTTGACACCTTCCTCTGCCATGTGTCTCTCTCTTTCTCTCTCCAGGGTGTACTGATGTGTGTGCGCGTGTGTGTGTGTGTGTGTGTGTCAGTGCTGTCAAATAGCTCTCTGAGACCTGTCTGGTTGATATAAAGCAGCCATTGATGCAATGTCCCAGACGTGGAGAATCATCGCAAGCCAGGAGGTCTGACATACTCACGCAACACTTCCAATGGACATTCACAAGCACACCGTTTTATACAATGTGCTACAAGTACAGTCAACACTACTATACCTATAGGTTCCTCCGTGGGAACCCTTTCTGTCTGGAGGCAGAACAGTAAGGAGCTCAGAGGACAGCTACACATGCAGTGTCTGCACACACACACTAACACACCGGCCATATGGACAGCAGCCGTGAGCTCCGAGTGTGTCTAATGAAGACATCGGGCGTGATTTATGTTACATAAAGTCGGTGCACAAGTATTTACCTTCAGGAAGGGAATGACAAATGGCCTCAGAGGGAAGTTGGTGGCCTCGTGAAGTTTGGAGTGAAATTCTTCAATGGTGAGAGTGGAGTTCTATCAAAGACAACAGGAAGAGTTAGAAGAAGACTTTTAGAACAAGGCCTGGAAAGTATGTGTCTTTTAAAAAAAATCTACTTTGGGGAACTAGGGGGTGCCGTACTTTCTGATAGTTGTACAAGATAAATTTGTTTTTAAATTAACTATCATCATTCATAAAAAGTAGATACAACAATAGAGGAAAGGGAACTTCTGAATGAATAAATGGCTATAGAGTACTGTTTTTGGATAATGTTATCGCAGTAAACCCACATGTAACGTAATGACAACTTACTACCAGGCCCAGTACGAGGCTGCGCACTCTCTCCCCAATCTCAGGCGATATGTCGTTGCCAAACTGCTGCAACGTGGTCAGGAAGCGCTTCAGTTTGCAGAGTTGCCGGGCGCCGCATGCCGGGGGGAGCTGCTGGTTGGAAAGCGAGGCGGTCGACGACATTGCCGGCCCATTGCTGAAGCCGTTAGGGGTGGACGGAGCACCGTTCAGCGACGTTGGAGAGTGGCTGCTCCCATTCAGCACTGCAGATAAACAGACGGAAGGAAGTGAAAAACGTGAATTGGGTCAGTAGTTTTGGAGAGGCCTGGGGGGCATCTGACAGATCTGGGGGCGTGATTTGGGCAGAAGAACTTGTTTCCTGCTGAGGGAGAAGTGTGTGGTTAAGATTAACTATAAGTAAAGCACACAATGGAGTCTAATCCGACACAACGCCTGCAGTATACGCTGCACATCGTGACTTCAGTGTCATTTCTTTGCCAGTTTGACTGAGCGCTGTCAGTGTGTGTGTGTGTGTGTGTGTGTGTGTGTGTGTGTGTGTTCACTTCAGCTGTCTCACAAGTGGTACCATTTGACTCCCCCCGTATCACCCTATTCCTCCCTGCTCTTCACCCTCTCCCCCTCACTCACTCACTAGGACACAACTATATGAGGAACTTGTTAAAGAGGAGCCAAAAATAGTCCTGCGGCCTGTGTTACTTTTATTCCAATAGCAGGTGTGTAGCTAAATCTGGCCCTACACATGTCCACCAGCTGAAAGTAGATTTGCAGCTTTAAGGTTCAGAATAGACGAAGCATTCATACACATATATAATCACTCACATATTCAAACTCACAAATGCACAAATAGCTCACACACATAAACAGGTTTGACCTTTCCCCTGGTATATTTTCATATCGGAGCCAGATGCTGCATCGTACAAGATTTACGTGTCAAAACATAACGTTCTGTTATGAAAATGTTTTTCCGTCTCCTGGCTCACTGGAGAGTCATATTTTTTTTTAAATATACATTTGTGTGCATTTTTTCTGTGTTTGAATAACTCATGATTTCAAGTATAGTTTTCTCTCAGATTAAGTAATTCATGTAGTCTGTGTATGACATGGCTAATTAGATGATTGTATTTCATTATAGCAGCATATGTAAGCACTTACACTGAGCACAGCATCCGAAAATACATTTTTTAACAGCTGCAGCAATTTAATCTTCTCAAAATGTATTTACTGGACCCCGCAGTGAGCCATTGTGTACTTTAACACTATACCCTGTACTCACACTTGAAAACAAGACTGTGCACACTTCAGTTTTTTAGTAGTCCACTTCCCGACGTTGCTCTCAGGCGTGCTCGTTGCTCTAATCTGTGGGTCGAGGGCCTGGACACATATGGACTAACCCATGTGATCCTAACAGGCAGCACTTGTGTTCTGGTTTTAGAGAGAGGTGCAAGGAGAGAGCTGCACTGCTGACCACCCGCCACAACAGGTGAAACAACATGGCCTGTCATTGCTATATAGGGAAGAAAGTAGTCTACACACCGCAACGCCACCCTGGCCATCGCCGCCCAACCAGCTGGTAAACAACACGGACACACATGCACACACAACGCCACAGCCGCATTCGCACATGCGCTAAAAGACACTTGTCCCACTAGCAAGGGCATTCAGCACGCCAAAAGACACACACACACACACACATAGAGATGCTTGCAGAGTCACACACCTGACACACAAGTGACTCCAACACTTGTTCACCAGAACAGGGAAGAAACACATATTTGACATTTCTCTGTCTTTACGCAAGCATCTAAAGTGTCCATGACAGTTGACCTAAGAGGGACAAGTGACCGTGTGGTCCATTGTTGATGCCTTACAGCTCCAAAAATGTATTGATTTGTGTAATTTATAACAGAAGGTTGGGTGAATCATTGTATTTTAACTTGTGGCAGCGCTTAATTTAATTAGAGAGAGAGAGAGAGAGAGAGAGAGAGAGAGAGAGAGAGAGAGAGAGAGAGAGAGAGAGAGAGAGAGAGAGAGAGAGAGAGATTCTAATATATGATACGTGTATTAACCTCCTGTCCATTTGTTGCCCTTATTTTTAGTACAGATTTAACCTGGCATTTGACCTACACATTTTTTCCAGATCTATGCTTAAATATGCATGGTAGGTCTGTAGAGAAGTATGATTTGCAGCTAATCATATCAATGGCTATCTTCTCTAGTGCTTACTGTGATATGAGTAAGCACAGAAGATGTTCCAGCAATGGGTCGCTGGTTCAGCACACCTATCAGCTCACTGTTTTTCTCACACCTGCCTGGTTAACTGCTGGCTGACATCCAAGGATCATCTTCAGGTTAGGGCTGTTTGATTTTGCCCAAAAATAAAATCCAGATTTTCTTCTCTCAAAATCCGCTTTTCGATTACGATTATTTTGTGAAATGACAAAAGGCAAAGAAATAATTTCAAATATGCTGTTTTTTATTGAACATTTTGCAAATAATTTCCCCATTGGGATTTGAGTGCAAACCTTGCTCTTATTAAACAAAAAATCCCTCAAGGGATTAATATAAAGAACAATTAATGAACTTTTGCCATCTGGCTTTGCTCCATGCTATCTTCTTGTAGACCTCTTGTAAACAAAAAAAAACAATCCCTTTGGGATTAAGAGAAAAACTTCACTTTCACATGTATCTTAAGGTGTGTCCATTAAACAAAAATGAATGAATAAAGTGCAGAACTTTAACTTTTTGAAAAATCGATTTTACGATTTTTAACATCGTCCTAACTACAAAATCATGATTTTGATTTAAAATCGATCGGGTTATATCTCAAAACACTTGGGTGCAGCTAAATAGTTTAAGGGGCCTCTAGAGGATGGTCGTTTAATATAAAGATGTCTTAAGGTGGCATTAATCTCAGAAAATAGGCCAAGAATAAAAGGATCCTTACTTGATTTACTGGTAGCCGGGGTGAATGAAGCATTGCGATTGGTTGCTTGGCTGACAGCCGGGGGTGGAGGAGGCATGGTGGGTGGGGTGGACCTGGGCTGGGTTTTCACATCCGCAGGTGAATCTGGCATTGTTCCAACCTTCTGCACTCCGCTACCTGTGAGTTGAAGGGAGGAGGGGGAGAAAAAAAAGACAGGTAATGAATTTGGAGTTCCAGCATGAAAAATAAATCATACTTTCAAAGTGGAGACAGCTGTGGCAGACCAGTGATATTTTCACCTGGGAACCATCGATTGTTTCCTTAAACCAAGCGCCCCATGAAAAGAACCCAAACAAATCAATGCAGGGAGTGGAAATGAATCCAAACTTGTATTGTGTCTCTTGTTGGAGATTCATGGGCCTGGGAGACATACAGTAACACCTGCTCACTCGCTCAGCTGCTGCTGACTGAGATTCTCCCCTCCCCCGTTACCCCCCCCCCCCCCCATCTCTCTCTCTCTCTCTCTCTCTCCTTCACATATACACACTCCATGTAGCTCTGACATCCCAATCAGTGCCCCTGCACTGTAACCTCCAACCCCCAGACACACATTCACATGCACACACTCCTCACTCCTCCCCGCCTGTCCCCTCTCGTCCCTTAGTTCAGACAGCCGGCTTGACAGCCAGTGACAAGTGCAGCTGGATCTGCTGCTGTCCATCACCGTGGACGGGCTTTCAGCAGCGCTCCGTCCTGCTACCAGAAGCTTGACTGTCCTCTGCCAGACACCCTGCCAGCACCAAACAAGGCAAGTGGCGTGAAGGCAATGGATGGGACAGCAAGCGACATGAGGAGAAAACATGACACGGGGTGGATGTTTCATGGCCACACGAGTGTGTGAGGACCGTTCCCGGCATTCTGTATCTGTGTCAGAGGGCCCCATGCTGTCTATACATGCAGTGTGTCTTCAACATAAAGTGGGCATGGTCATGGGCACAACTGCATTCAAAAGTCAGACTATATATAGATATATAGAGAGAGATATTTATGATAAATACAGAGTCCTGTACATGTGTGTAACAACTGTACAATGAAAAACAATGGGATCAATACAGTAAGCAGCACGGCTTTATACAATGTATCAATACATAAAGGTGTGTGTTTTCTGCACTCGTGCTACACACACACCATTAAGTGTAGTAAACGCATGCATTCATAATGAAAGGGTGAGGACAGAAGGCTCTCTTCTATGCCTGGGCAAAGCAGATGCAAACCACATTGTAGAATTGATGTGGCATCCATTGATTCTCAATAACTCCCTTCTCTCTGTTTTTCTTTTTCCCCCTTTGAGCTGTCTGTTAAAGTAACGCAGGAAAAATGAATTGACTCCCTCTGTTCTCTCAAACGTGGACCCCGAACATAAACCTTCCTTCACATCCTCATATGCACAGAGTAGAGGTCACTGCCAGAGTGGCCCTGTCATGTGACTGGGCTTCTGCGAATGACACAGGGGGAAAGGGCTCTAATAGAGTTAACACCTTGTTATACTGCAAATGATAAAAACCACACCAAACCAAAAAGCCAAACACCTTTTATACATCTGAACATTGTTATGAAACCTGCAATATATTATAGTCACCAACGTTGTTTTTCATTGTCCTCCTGGTGAGCCGACTGCAGTGTTTTCCTGCACAAAACTCCTGCCTCAGTTGGCCTCAGTCCTTGGTGTTAGCCTATTTCTGAGAGCTCATAGATGCGTTCAACAGCTGGTGTCTGTATTTAAAGAGTGCCAGTCTGAAGTGTGCTGTACGAGGGCCATTGACACAGTGATCCTCAAGAACACGAGGGGCACTCCGCTGTTTTCCCCATGCCAGACGCACTGAACATAAACACACAAGGTTGTAGATGGAGGCAGATGGGGAGGGCTGGTATAAATAGATGCAGTCATTCTCTTCTAAAGAACCCTAAACACACAAACAGCCTCTCTGTGCTGCCGAAATGGTGGGTTGCTTCCTGTAGGGAGGCAGCCATATGTTTCACTAAACCTCCTCTTTGATCAACTGTACTGTGCCACTACATGCAGTATGTGGACTTAGATGCAGGAGACATCTTAACAATCATACTCATCCAGTTCCAGTTTAGTCTCCACATAGACAAAGTCCGAAGTTACACCCAAATGAACAATACCTGGATCGGCATGTGATCAAGAGATCAGGAAGCTGACATAAAAATTCTCTGTTTACAACACAGCTATTTTTGTCACTTCTCCGGGAGGAGAGGAGGGGAGAAGAGGGGAAGGATGAGAGGACCATCCTCTCTGTCTGTCTGCTCCCCAACGTGGGATTATAGACAGCTGTTTAATCTGACCAGCTAAGGGGACACACATACGCATCGTGCTCTGGATTTCACTTTTAATACATTACGAAGTCTGCTAGGTCTGCAACCCCATCTGTGGCCATCTGTGCTCCCATTGTGCTTTGTGCTGAAGGACGACGAGAGACAGAGAGAGAGAGAGAGAGAGAGAGAGAGAGAGAGAGAGAGACTGGTACACAAGGTAAAACAGACCTGTGGTTAAAGGTCCAGATATGGTCTGTAAGCTGCTCTCGCCACATTGGGATCAATACAGCTGAGAATAGATCTGCTAAGGATACAGATGCATTGCTGTCCGTCCCGAACATCCACTATCAAAAATGAGGCTAGGGTTATGTTAACAATATGACACAGTCATTACCTACCTCACCTTCTCTGCTGATGTCTGTCTCTCCGACTCTACGAACAGCTGTATTTCTGCACGTTTGATGTAACCCGGGATAAAAGATTGCTCACCAAAGAAACCGTCGGCTGTCTGAGTTCTAAAAACGTTCTCCGTCTTCTACTCTCCCCTTTTGTGCCATGACGAAACAAGATGAAAAACAATTCGTTACCGCGGGGCACACAAAACCACAGATCATGTACTGTACTACTGCTGCACACACGCAGCCCAGTGGTTCATCTCACTTTCCAAAGCCATTCGGGGGGTCTCGTTCGAGATTTATGGACATACGCCTTCATCAAACCCCTCAAAGACAAACATGCATACACAAACAAATGCCATCATGTAATGACAAACCATTAGAGGGCCATTCAGATTCATTTGGGTCTCATTTCACACTGGCATACGTCCTACTGTTGACTGTATGCATATCTGCGTGCATGTGTGCTTGTGCTTCTCCTGGAAATACAGCTGCAACGTATTAGCTTGAGCTAACCACTGCACAACAGTCCCCTTAAACTCCCCTGTCTATTGAAACTCTCGTACTCCACAGAGACTCTCAACGGTGACCACATAGCCCTAAAAACTCTCCCTCTGTCTCTCGCTCCTTACATCCCTCCCTCCCTCCCACTGTAATTCCCCATGTCTCCAGGAATGCTGTTGTTTTTAATTTCTCCCAGCTGCTCTGGCTGGCTGCCCGGCCGCCTGCCTTCCCACATCTGTTCCCTATCAGGCCGCTGAGGAGTCCACACAAACAGAGCCTGAGCCCCTGGCCCCCAGCCTCCCACCAGGCCTTCGTATCAAAACATGGGGATTGTAGCCCTGTGCCCTGGACCGAGATTTGGGGATACAGCACCTACACCATCCTCCATTCTCATGCTACCAGCCGTTCAAAAGAAAAAGACTGCTGACATCGGTACGACCCACACACCATCTTCCTCTGAGCTAGAGCATTTTTTCTTCCTGATAGTTCTATTTTTTGATATATGCCTTGTTATCAGTGCGAAGTCTGAAATGTGTCACAGGTAAGGTGTGTGTGTGTGTGTGTGTGTATTTGCATGTCAGCACACAGGCTGCTTCTGCAGACAGATCCCAGACTGCACTTCATCTTGAGCTGATTTAGAGTTCAGAGGCTTTAAAGCCCTCACTAATGACAGGGTGAGAGACGGGCCTGTGCACTGCCTGAATACACACACACACACACACACACACACACGCACACACACACACACACACACAAATAGATACACAGATGTATGCACACATGCTCACACGTTTGCTGGATGCATATGCTCACGCTGTGGACACAAACACATATTTTGCCCTATGTTACGTGAGAATCCCTGTGATCGTACACATGCAGTGCCGGCTGAACAAACATGTTGAACAAAAAAAAACAAACTGCTGGTGGCGGGGGGTTCCCTCCTTAATAAGCGCTGACAAATGCCCTCTCGTCTTTGATCAGATTACCACGAGAAAATCATTGACAAGTCACCAGTTTTTCCAAGTCAAAAGCCCGAACGTTTCCTTTAAAAATGGCTAAACTGGCAAGAAAAACAAGACTGACTTGTGGACAGGCAGGGAGTGAGGATGGATTACAGACCATTTATCCAGGTCGTGGGGTGCTAAGGGTAGAGGAGTTGTACTTCTGTCTCTGAGCTGCAGGGATCCTGTCATACAGTGCTTATATCTGTGAAAGCTGTTATTGATGTAATTGTATTGAAGTTCTAGCGACCATCTGTTCTCCTTTGGGAGGGCCTGGCTCCTCTCGTCGGCAGTGAAGTGGTTATGTGCAGCATATCACTGCTGCCGACGTGCTTGCAGAGAAAAAACTTCCTTTTCAGATTTTCCCAACGGCTGCTAATAAAATCCAGATGCTAGACTGGAGCTGTTTCTGCCTAGCTCCCTCGCCGCTCCCTCCTCCTCCTCCTCCTCCTCCTCCTCCTCCTCCTCCTCCTCCTCCTCCTCTCCACCCTCTCCATCTTGTGTCCTTCTACATCCCTTCTCTTCATCCACCCCCCCCCCCCCCCACCTCCTCCTCCTCCCCCGTCATTCTACATGGCTAATCATTTATTGTGTTCTTTTCATCTACCTCTCCTCTTCTCACTCCCTCTCTCCTTCCCCCATGATCCATCCATCCTCCCCTCCCTCCAGCCACTAACCCAGAGCCATTCCTAAATAAAGGAAAGTATTTGTGACATTCAGCCGAGGCAGCTGTGCCAAGAACATCTCCCTGGCTAGCCAGACACATCTGGAGTGTGTTAGGACTGAACTGGGCACCGGTACCAACAATGGCTATCCCACTGCACACACGCACACACACACACACGCAAAAGTGGTCACAAAGTCTGGACCTTAGGGAAGATAGACAAACTACACTGCATGCATTTTCACAGCAACGGGCTTGTTGTTTTCATCTCACATTGACAACTGAAATCCTTGTTGCTCTCCAGGCAGCCTAGCAGCTGTATGCACGAGCTCTCCGCTGTATTTGCTGCCGTGTTGTTTACTCTTCCTCAGAAGCAATAGTGGAATAAGCAGTTTGTTTGCATAATCGTGCAAGTGCATGACTACTTTTATATCGTCCGTGACGATTCCGCATTATGCGTGTACGCATGTGAACTACATCGGAGAGCATGCATGTTTATTGTGCTTCTGCTTGTGTCTCCGTGTGCATGTGTGTGGCTCCAGGGTCTCTGTGTGAGAGGAGTTGAACACCTGAACATCAATAACTGTCATGCGGGCCACCTGGGACCCCACAGCCAGCTTGCACCACGGGCACACAGCCATCACCAGCACAGCTGCCACAGAGCGAGAGAGATATGGGGGAGGAAGTATGAGACAAGAAAGACACACACACACACACACACACACACACACACACACACAGCTATATGAGGAGGTGACTGCCCATGTACGTCTGGGAATGGGTCAGAGAGACAGAAAGGCAGAGCAGAGAGAAGGATTTACACGTAGCCTCTTCTCAGCATGATAACTCCCCTTTGTTCCCCTTCATCTACATCTTCTTTTCCTCGTCTTGTCAGCCATGTGCCTAATTTTGCCAGCTGACAGCTCAGCCTTAGGCTCCAATGTTTCAACATCAGATCAGTCTTTCTTTGGTCATTCCTCTTTCAGGCGAGCTGAGTTCGTGCGCACCATCAGACATCACATAGTTCATCTTGATGATGTATTGGTAATGAAGATCTGCATGAGCTGAAAACTAAAAGATGTGCGATGTGAACCCAACCCGAGACTATCTCTTCTATTACTGAGTTTACCAGGTAATGCAACACATTGGCCACTTTGGCCTCTTTACATCTTCCCACTGGATGCACGGGTGCAGATGATTGGCACAGTAAGAGAGAGAAAGATGTGTTTCTTAATGAATAACATTTAAAAATAACCACACAGTTTAAATAGCAATTGAGGAAATAAACACGTTTGAAAATGTGCCGCTGTCATCCTCCGTCAGAAGATGTTTACAATAACCGCACTTAGATAAATAAGCTCCCCGTTCCAAACACCTGCAGCCTCACCCAGCACCAATTAGCTCATCAGGCTTTTAATTACTCTGTTAATTGCATACAGGCAGCATGAAGGGCAGCCTGGGAATAGGGCAAGGGGGGCCTCCCGAGAACCCAGCCTGACAAGCCTGACAAACAAAGGAGAGCTTCTCTACCAACAACAGCCACAACAGAGCCACTCTGGAGGCCGAGAGGAGAAGCAACGCCGGAGACAATAGCTCCAAGTGCCTCATCAGCAGCACTGGAGCACCCGGTGACATCACTTCCTGTCCTGATCAGTTTGGCATGGAGAGGAGGAGGAGGAACTGAGAGGAGAAAGGAGCAGGGCCATGTAGAGCATGTTAGGCGTACATCTGTGAGCGGCTACGCTACATCTGGATTAGTTCATATTGGTCACAGGAGGAAAGGGGGAGCGGGGTGCGTCGGGGGTTGGAGGGGGGGTGATTGAGAGAAGCAAGCGTGGGAATGTCCCACTGTTAAGTTTAGGGCATGTGGGCTTATTGTATTTGTGGGAGAGTTAGACTGGAGTCTCCACAGAGTGACCTGTCTGTCACAGAGCTCTGCGATAACACAAACATCCTCTTAAGTGTGTGTAATCTGGACACACACACACACACACATGCAGCAGGCATGAGAACGGCAACAAAGGCATGAGAAATTCAGTGTTTTTGTTTACGCCTCACGCTATTTGTCATTTGTTCTTCATCCTTAGCAAATGTCCCTATTGATCTGTGAGCGTGTTCGTCTCGCTGCCTGTCTGTCTCCCGCTCACAGCAGATGCCCCCCTCCATCCCTTCCAGGAGCACTGTTTGAGGAGGTGTATCCAGGAAACGGTGGCCGGCGCTCACTTCCTGTGTGACAGGTGTGCGATGGAGGCCTGACAGCTGCTGTCCTGCTCTCTCTTTCCCTCTCTGTGTTCCTCTCTCCCGTTCCTCCCTCCTTCCAGCCAGCTGCAGCAGAGAGCAGCTCTGTTTGTTCTTACGTCACCGCTGCTGCCTGCTGATTTATGGAACACAAAAGACTTAGATTTGACCCTGGCAACACACCACGGCAACTGCAGCATCCCTGTCCTTCCTCCTCATAAACCCTGACTCTTTACGTCTGTGTGTGTGTGTGTGTGTGTGTGTGTGTGTGTGTGTTAAAAGTAATGTGTGAATTGTGGCTGCCTGTTTTTCTCCGCATGTCTCCCGCTCGCGTGCATTGTGCATCGTCAAAAACCTGACACTGAGCTGCCACTTACAGCTAAGATAGGAAAACAAACAGCAGATTAGTCATTCTCCTGCTTGATGCCATGTATTTAATTTCATTCAGTGTTAAATGTCTGCTCTGTCACTATGGAGCTGTCAGCGCCGACAAAACTGTCTTGAACTGCTCCCCAGCCCGCCAGCGCTCTCATACCTCTTCATTTGGCCTGCAGGAGCAGTAACAATAGCTCCTGACATTAGCCAGGCATGGGTAGGGTGTTCTGTATTATCCTGCAGGACACAATAGGGTTTCAAACCTACACACACACACACAAACCACCGGGAAACAGAATGGGGCAGAGGAGAAGGGGGGGTGCATTCATGTGACAGGTTAGAGAGAAGCTTGACAGTTTCTCCATTTAGCCCACAGTCAGCTCATGCTGGAAGCTGCCGAAATAAATACCAGCTACTCCTCTGGGACACGCGCCGACTACGGGACGCCGCCACAAAAACAGAGCGAGCGGACGGAGGAAGAGTGCGACTGCGGTGCCAATAACATGCTGCTTATGTGTGCTAATTGGCAAATTAGGGTGACCCGCTGTCATGTCAAACTCAGTGGACAGCAAACAGTGACACTATAAAGGAAACGTCCCTTTATGCATGACAAAATCTATAAGAATATGCCAGTATGAACTTTCAAATTCATAAATGTGCATTGACATTGTCACTAATTGAAAAGGTCAATTAGTGACGGTTCTATCATTTGGACAGGAAAACTAAAATTTGAACACAAAAGTAAGAAAATGAACCCTAAAATAAGAATAAGATTCTCTTTCTTACCAACTTTTTACTCTGCACATTAAGATTTAAAGTCTTAGGCATGTAACAATAGGGATGCTTTCTTCTAAATGTATTCCACTGCAACACCATGTTGATGTGATCAGGAGGTCCGTGACAAGCGATTGATACACTACATTTTTCAGAAGTCAGTCCTGCAAAATTGAGATCTTCTGTCTCAAGTATAAGTACGACACTCCTGTTTCTCTGAAAGTCTACTCTGTATACAGAGACCTCTCCCTTAAACCGTAACTCACAGAGGTCAGAACACATTACTAATGGGATGATTTCTCTCTGAGGTAGCACTTAAAAGACAGAACGCTAAACCATCAAATACAACCACCCCAGCTGGCTTTAAATGCCAGGCGATGGCTCACTCCTCACAGTGTCCATTGCTCTTTGACACATCAACAACATCTCTGACCTTCCTTTCACTACACTTTAAATACCTCTCAGTCGCTGAAATGTCCATTTTCTAGTGAAGTTAGCGCTTTACACGGGCGTGTGTTTGTGTGTGTAGGGGAGAGAGAGAGAGAGAGAGAGAGAGAGGCAGAGGAAGGAAGGCTGGAACCGAGATTAAGGTCTGTACAACTAACTGGTAACAACGGCACTCAGTGGCTCAGCTTCCCATTTGAAGAGAGACGGAACCATCTGTGTGGCACAGGATCTGTTTCCAGGAGATAACAGCTTTTTTTAATTTCACAAATACTGTACACACACAGAGAGAGAGAGAGAGAGAGAGAGAGAGAGAGAGCCTTCCTTCCCAATCGGTGCCTGCATGCTCCTGTGTCGCAGCACTTCCCCAGACGTCCAGAGAGGACTGCTTTGGAGTGGAGGCCTTAATAACTCGAGTCTGTGTTCCTTTGTGTTTGTTTACTCCACGCCTGTGATAAAGTCCTCAGCGTGGGGCAGAAGGAAAGGGAGGGATTCATTGTATCAGGTAGCGGTGGTGATATGAACTTCCCATTTTCTCTGTCCATTTGGCTTGATTAAAACAGAGCCCAGCTGCTTCCTGTGTCCGTCTCCGATCTGAACACACTTCCTACAGCGCAGCGGAGCGGGTAGAAGGTGAAGGGTGCCGCTGGGAGAAGGTCAGGGGTCAGTGGGCAAGCGAGGAAGTAAAAGGTGAGGAGGGGGAGCAGGAGGTGAAATAGGCACAAGACAAGGAAGGGTGGAGGAGGAAGTGCTTTTTTATTTCTTGACTGAAACTGTCAGCAATTCAACTGTACATCCTTTACATGAGAATTCATCAATGTTGTGACATTTGTTTCCTATTGCGTTCACGATTGAGCATTTCTGTGCACTGGTAATGTGCCTCCCTTTTGAAATGCATAACTGAGGGTGCAATTTTGTCAGCGCTGTATGTGCTGAGGTAATTTTAGTAAAATGAAGAGTCAATTCAACAAATCATTTCCAGTAATGCTGCGATGAATGGTGAGTTTTCACCCTTGAATGTCACGTTATTAAGACGCATCTCACCTGCTCTGCATGCATGGAAATTGTCACAATCTTGGGGTTTTTGTTTTGTTGATTTCCTCTTTTATTTTGTAGTTTCTGTCTCTTGTGTCCTGCTTTGACTTCCTGTTGTTTTAGTTTTCCCTATTTTTTTCTGTGTATCACCTGTGTGGTATTAAGTCTTATCAGCCTGGCTCCTTGTGTCTTCCTCCAATCAGCCTCCAGCCTGCCCTCATGTCGGCCCACCTGTGTCTTGTTACCCAATTAGTCCCTTGTGTATTTAGTCTCTGTGTTTCCAGTTGGTCCTGTTTGATGGGTTTGCTTTCAGCCCGTTTCCCTGTGCTCCTGCAAAACAGTGTTATGGCTGAAAAGCAGAGAAGAAATGGAGGCTGTGTACATGCACTATAATTTATTCTTGAGAATCCGAGTGGTTATGTGCACACGCAGGGAAAAGAAAGAAACACACACACACACACATTTGGGGCTTTGCTTGGCCTCCACCCTCTGCTCTGCTCCCACGCTGTGGCGTCAGCGGGCCAACCATCCAGCGAGTGTGTTTCTCATTCCATCAGATGTTGGGAAGCTGTTCGCTTCTCCGTTCTAGTCTCTGACATTCTCCATCTCCCCAGAGAGGCTAGGCAGCCTTGTCACAGTAATGTCAAACACATGTGGAACAGACCAGGGCAGACTAGACCAACACACACACACACACACACACACACACACACACACACACACACACACACACACACACACACACACACACACACACACACACACACACACACACACACACACACACACACACACACACACACACACACACACACACACACACACACACACACACACACACACACACACACACACACACGGAGGACGGGGTAGAAGGCGGCCAGAACCACACCAGTGTTTCCCACTGTGTATTAGGATAAGCAGCAGGGAAACCGTAGAGATTAAACGCCGGGAAAGTCACTTCATCAACCTTAAGTCACTTGCTCCCATGTCGACGCAAAAACACACATTTAAACGCTAATCTCAATTAACTCACTTTAACTGCCCAGTACGTACACTGTCTTTTTGCCGTGAGCATCAATGCTGCACAAAGATGCCATTAATGTGTCATCCCGAACGCAGACACACTAAAAGAACGACTAACAAAAGTCAAATAAACCTCATAACTCTCCATTACCCGTCCCAGTTTAGTGGTCTGTCCTTTTATGCCTCCATCATGAACACACTCACTCACAGGGCGGCATTGGTTAGAATAATAACCAACAATTATGGCTCCCTTACTTTCTCCGGTTCTCATCTTACTGTGGCTATTTGTTCTCTGCGACACACACTAAACAGAGGATGTAACCTTCCCTCTTACTTTGAATCTGGGCTAATGTTCTCGCCCTGGAGGTAAAGCTGTGCAGACGCCTACAATCAGCTAATCTGACAAATGAATAGTCCCCTTTAGTGGTTCTTGACTGAAAGCTTGGGTCATAAATTAAAAGAGGACCAAAGAAACCGAAGCAACATTTAGAATTGATACCTGAGTGATGTTTACACGTCAAAAGGTACAAATATGAACCGTACAAACTACCTTCTTTTTAATCATCTGGTGCACTGTAATAATACCGTTTTAGAGGTGGACCTCTAAATATAACATATACACACAACTATATACAAATACACCCGCGCTATAAGTGTGTGTCATTTCCAAACCGTATTAACACCCTAGCGTAAAAGGATATGATATATAGCCATGGTTTCCAAATTGGAGGGTCGGGTTCCCCTAAGTGGTTCTTGAGAAGACTGACTGAACAGAGAGCAAGAAGAGGAAAAAAAAAAACATGTCTGCTGCACTAAATTGTACTGTTCTCTAATATGTTTCCTTTTTCCTCTTTCCTGTAGATTCATATCTTAGACCTCTTTCGCAACTAAACATGTGAGTAAATACGAGTAGACGGGGTCACGTGATATAAGATGCAACACTGTGTATATCTGTTTGTTGACTACACACACACACACACACACACACACACACACACACACAGGCCAGATGTCTCTGGCTTGTGTCAACCGCTTGGCTTGTCGTGTTTGTGATGGCCCAGGTGTCTGTGTTGTGCTGACCACCTGACTGGCTCGCAACTCCCGCCCACCCGAGGCCATCTGCTCTGCTCATTAATTAGGAGCCAGTTTCACCTGCACTGCCCGCATTTAGATCACAATAATTACCACACACACGCACACACACACACACACACACACACCAAGCATACTCATCGAGCCCACACACTAATACAGTAAACAAGTACGCCGCACATAGATCCTGCAGCATCAAGTCACAAGATAGAAAGAGCCGCGTCACCTGCAGCCGGTCAGCGTTCAGACTGAGGTGATGAAAAACCGCAATGACTTTCACCATCTCCTGATGACGGCTCGGTGGTAAAAACATCAAGGTATCATGATGCGCCTGAAATAGCAGCAATGAATCACAGAATAATGAAAGAAGAAAGCAAAAGCCTGCGGATAAAGGGCAGTAAAGTACGCTTTTCTTCTAGTTGCCATTAAATAGCGGAGACTTTGTGCTGACTCTGCTTGGCCTGTGACTTTGCCTGCTGCTGCTTCTTTTCAGACCTGTGGTATGTTTTCCTCCTGCAATAAAAACAGAAGACATCCCATCCATGCACCTGTGGTGGATGGGAACTGAATAAACACTCTGCAAGCTGGGGTCATAATGAATGGCCTGCCTTTTAAGAGAGCTACTTAATGATGAAGTGGGGACATCTGCCTTCGCAGGCGGCTCGCCGGGGCCCAGCTGAGCGATGGGGCGGCCAGCACTGGAAGGAGAGAGGCTGGGATGCTCGCTTGGTGGTGATGGAGGTATAATGTGCGGTGAGGCAGGGTGTCTGCACTGCGGTTTCACCCCTGCAACCTCCCATCCATTGTTTGAGACTATTATCAACTGTTAAATTATTCAGATGATATTTACCAGGGCCAATTATACAGGGCCGTGTCCTGCAGAGAAAATGGCCTGAGTGTTTTACCGTTGCACTCACAGGCAGAAGAGTGCGCTGCTGAGGCTGTTCAAGTGGGGGGGAGAAACCTTTGGCTGGACTTGTTTCTTCTCGGGGAGTGTCCCCACAGTCTCAAGTCCTTGCTATAAATTATCCGCTATGATTTCAGCTTCTTTTTATTTTTGTTAAATCACTTTGCAGTTGAGTTTATTTCCTTTGGTTGCCATAGTATCCCAGTTCCTCTACCGGCGCCTTCAATGTCTCCACAAGTCGCTACAGTAATACAAAACACCCCTGCGCTCACACCAGAAATGATTAGTCTTGGACCAGTTTCAACATAATAAACTGGCGAAGCACTACGATGTCATTACAGGAGGTGGAGGTTGTGTTCTGAGGCAGCAAGGAGTTGAGTTCAGGGTAAATGTCTAAGTGTATCCCTTCACACCCATCACCTCCACCCAGTCCAGGAGGACTCCAAGTTCATAGAGACCAAAGACTGCGTGTCATCACTTTGTCTTTGATGTGCAGCACAGACTGATAGGGCAAACAACTCATGAACCCCCTCAGACTCTCTGTCTCTGTCTCCACCTCGGCTCTCTCACCACATTTCATTCACTAGAAAAGTGACCAAAGCGTAAACGAGAAGAGACAAGTTCATATGTTGTTAATGATAATGTTATAATTCATATTTTATTCCCTTTTTCTGCGTATTCTACTCTGCTCTCTGCATGCCCCCATACATCTACTGCATTATAAGCAAACAAATAATAAGGAGAAATGTTTTGTTTCACTCACAGGGAAGATATTAATGTTTCCTGTATTAACATCCCACACCCTCTTAAGTCAATTTAATATACGGAATGATGAATTAAAGTGGGTTATTGCAGAAAGGGCATTTTAAGTATAGGTACAAGAACAGTAGCCTGGTTTGTTTTCACCATAACACACCAAAGCTGCAAACACGTTGACCACAATGTGGAACTATTTCAGCAGTAAAAGCCTTTAAACATGAAACACCCCTCCCCATTAGAACAAACGCCTCTGTAAATGACAGAAAGGCACTCTTGCAAGACTTCAATGCATTTTCACACAAAGAATAACAAAATAAATGTTTCCTGTGATTTGCTTTGATACAGTCGAGTTTGCAGGTTGTACTTACTTTGTGAAGGTCGAGGTCAAGCTGAGGTAATTGTAGTGGTGATAATCCACACCAGATCGCTGCTAAAACAGGTTTTAAACCGTCTCAATCCTCATTATTTGGGGGGAAATGACAAAGCCTTTGCTAGATAGTCTACTGCGGTAAACTATTCAGATGTTATTCCTTCCTCCTAAATATTGAGAGGAAAGGGAGGCAGAAGCCAAGTCTAATACAAATAAATGAACTTTCCTTTGGGAGGTCAAAAGGGGGGCTTTGACTTTCCAGGTGTAATAAATTGTGATGCGTTTCTCTTCTCAGTTATAACGAAAAGGAAGAAATATAATCAAAGCCAGTGCTCTTGGATCCTTAAGCACGTTGATGTCTTTGGTTTTGCAGTTTTGTTTTTTTTAAAGCAAACAGCTTCTTAAAAAAAAAAAAATCACAACTTGTCCCAGTCGTGTATATCCGCTCTCTTGCTCATTTGAACCATCCCAGATAGAAGAAATCAAGTAAAAAGAAACGCAGTTTTAACTGTAGAACTGGAGGTTTTTAAGCAGGTAAAACTATGAACCGGTTTCTACTTTGTCCCCGGATCCTCGCGTCTCCCGTGTAAAAACGCGAATGATTAAGATGCGGATCCTGTCTGCAGAGTGCGAATGTTATTCCTCCTGTGACAACTTAGAAAAAAAAAACATTTTTTTCTTTAGTTCACAGTTCAGCCACAGTCCGTGGTGTCGGGAACAAGTCCTCATACATCCGGCGAGATCAACGCTGCTCCCTTTAGTTTCTCTTGTTTAAAAAAGAGAGCCCGTGAACGAGCACGTTTCTCCGGGTACGCTCCTTCTCCTCCTCCGCCGACGCGCCGCTCCGCTCCTCCGCCGACTTGTCTTCGGATGGGGTTTGGAAAGAGGTCCGCTTGTCCCGCACAACAAGCACAGTCAGCTGAGCATGTCTGAACGCATCTTCTCACCCACGTCAATTGACAATTTGGGTTTGTTTTTTTGTTTTTTTTCTCCACACCGGTTTTCGTCTCCACTGATGAGCGACGCTGACGAGCTCACTGTACGCAGTAACCGCGGCTCTCTCCTCCTCCTCCTCCTCTCTCTGTCCCCGCTGTAGCCTTCTGTCTGCGTTTAAACACCATCTGGAGCTGCTAACCTCTCTCTCTCTCTCTCTCTCTCTCTCTCTCTCTCTCTCTCTCTCTCTCTCTCTCTCTCTCTCTCCCTCCCTTTCTCCCCCTCTCTCTCTCTCTCCCTCTCTCTCTCTGCTGTGTACAGGAATCCTTTCTCACTTGAAGAAGATCCAAATTGTAGCCACCCAATAGGCTACTGGCTACAAATTGTGCATTGGAGGCTAAATATACTGCACTATATATTACCAAACGACATGCATATCAATCAGTGATTATAAAACACTTTGTTTCATTTTCAAAAAATGCATTGAAAACTATATAAACAATCGTAATGTTAACCATACGGCTCGCGGAGTGCAGCCTAAAACTATATTTATTTCAGATGCGACCCAAGCGGTCCAATCAGAAAGCAGTGGGAGCTGAGTGAAATGCAACTGTTTGAGAGTCCCGCTGTCTACCCGTGGGTGCCGCTGTTTCCTCATGTCAGCACCACGAGGACTACAGGCAGAGCAGAGTCTGCTGAATCTATTTACTTTATTCCACACTTGGATAAAAAGACAACAAAACACAAGAGCAGATTTCTGAGAACTGAATCAATGCAACAGAATAAATACAGTTTATCTGCACATGGACACAGTAAATACTGCATAGCTCGTAAAATGCACAGTTGTCTTCTGTCGTCAGGTGTCGTCATAGTCAGGTGGCTGGATTGATGTGAAGATGGACAGACTGAATATTATCACTGATGCTCCAGTATTTTCCTGCGTTGCTTGTTTTAATTAGTAGCTGATAATGAGTTATTGTCCGACTATATGAAGCACAAATTAGCAACATTAACGTCCCCATGTTGTTATTGGTGCATGACAGGCTGTTTCAACCTTCTATCCCTTTAAAGGTGACCAAAATGACAATCTCTGTCCGAGCAGGCTACTGGAGATTAGGCTGCAAATAGCAATTATTTCATTTATCTGTCAATTAAATTTTGGATTAGAAGATTCATCATTTAGTCTATAGATTGGCATTTAATAATGTTCTAAAACAGAGAAGAGCAAAAAAAAAAACCTCACTCTTCATTAAAGAGCTAAACAATTCATTATTAAAATTGTTGGAGATTAATTTTCCATCAGTCAACTAATTTGTTAATTGACAAATCATTTCAGCTTCGCTATAAATGAAAAAACAGACTTTTGCCTGACTTTGGTGTGTTTACAGTAATTTGTATGGATTTGCACAGCCACAAAATAAATTAACAAATATATTAGATAAGCAGATGTAATTATAGTGAGAGAGACTGAGAAAAAGACCAGTACATGTAGTTCCTATAGTGAGAATCTTCCACCTGTCCACACTGGGTGGTTGCTCCCACCTGCCCTTCTCTCTCTCCCTCTGCCGGACACACACACACACACACACACATAGCCATAGAGGGGGGGACAGAAGACAAAGCTGACACCCTCCTGACCCCCCTGTGTCTACAGAACAAACAGAACCAGCTTGTAAAGTACACACAGACAGCTGTTCTGCCCTGACTCTGGTCTCACCAGCCTCGCCAGCCTCCGACACAAACGCCGCCTTCATATGGAGCCAGGAGGACTTTTTTAAAAACACTCCCGTCGTGATTAAATAATGTGAACAAGCATGCAGAGGGAAACCCCAGAGCTTTTTGATTGGAACATGACAGCTCCCCCCACGGCCCATGTGAGGGAATAACTTTAGGTAACCTACGGTCGCGTGCCAACACAATATTTTGTTGGCCAATATAATACGGCATATTGCATGTATATTGGCATATTGCCCCTCACCACACACACACACACACACACACACACACACACACACACACACACACACACACACACAGTAAAACACACTAACATGACACACATAAACAGATGCACAGGCCATTACAAGCTGGGTCTGTACAGTTGTCAAGGAGATGGATGGAGTGGTTATGAAAATCACTAGTTATTTCTCTCTTTCAGAGTTATGTCCTTAGGTGGCTCTGTACACATGCAGTATTAGGTGTGTGTGTGTGTGTCAGTAGTATGTTACTGTAGGTGTTTGTTTCCCCGTGCAGAATACTGAAAAAGGGAAGAGGTATGTTGTGTGTGTGGCCTTGAGTGACAGAAAGGTTGGACGATGGGGGTTGCATCCAAAGAAAGGATTCCTGTCAAGGTGACAGCCCCGAGATTGACAGGATGCTATTCTCATCGGGAACGGCGTCAGTCAGCCTGTCAGCCTCCCTGTACGACAGCCTTTCACTCCTCTTAATTTGGCCTTTTGTCGAGCGGTCACTGGGTTAGCGCCGACACTCCATGTGGCCGGCCTGATAAACTGTACAATGAAAGACGCACACACAAGGTGGGGACTCACTTCGATGAACTCCGTGCCATAATACTGCGGCTGGAAGTCCCTTTGATGGCATTAATGACAAAGGCAGCTTTGTCTCCCCTCTCTTTGGATCCTCCATCCCTCCGTCAGCTCACAAACCCATAAGCTGTGGGGTCTCTTATGTTGACTGCATCTCCTGGATGGTGGAGCTCTCCCTGAGATACATGAACTTGGTTTGGTCACTGTGCTGTATGGACACTATTTCTCTCTCCATCTCTCTATTTCTCTGTCTGTGTCAGAGTAAAAGCAAGGGAGAAGTTTGCAGCGTTTCCTCCACTCAAACACAGTAAATCCTTTCCTATAGTGGCAGTCACAGGCTAGAGTGTTGACAGGAGATAAGGCCCTGAGCCGACTGAAAGGAGCGCTAGACCCATTGTGTTCCTGTGCTCCTCTCTCTTCTCCCATCCTCTCCTCTATTATGCACATTCAACAGACCACACTCTTCTGGAGCTGCCATTAAAGTCACCATTGTAGGTTCCAGGCAGCGGCGAAGGGGGAAAGAGTACATCTCACTTTGTCAAAAAAAAAAGGAAAGAAAGTAAATGTTATGCTGATAAAAACGCTGATAAAAAAGGCTTGTGTTGAGTAATCTCCCTTTGAGTCACATGCATCGTCCCTATCTTTGATTTTTGTCATTTAGTACAACATAAAGTATAAATATATAGTTGTCTCTGGTGATGTGCTTATGTGGATGTTGTCCTCTCCCTTTGCATGTTAATATCTTTAATTTGTGCATGTTCTCAAGCTGCTCCATAATGTTATGAAAGAGGATGAGCCAGAGAGAGAGAGAGAGAGAGAGAGAGAGAGAGAGAGAGAGAGAGAGAGAGAGAGAGAGAGTCTTTCTGTGATACGGCGCAGTGTAACGGATCATTGACCTACCCACTCAAGCACGTACACTGGAATGCTGCTTTTACAAATTGCACCCATAGAACCCCTGACATTTTGTTTGCAATCGAGCAGCAAAGTGTTGGGTTGTTTGAGTCATTCAGACATGATGTGAATTCAAAATGTAATCCATGCTCTTTGGAAAGAATAATGTCCTTTGAAATACTTGACTTCCAGGGTTGTTTTCTGCCACAGAACAACTCTAACAAAGCACTATAGGGAACGCTGCTGTGGCTATATCAGACTATTTTTCTAGTCCGTGTACTATTCACATTATTTTTCCAATTGTGACAAAAATATTTTTTTTTTATGCAAATAATATTGCAAAAGCATTGCAATGCTTAAATCATATTGTGCTTGTCTTTAATATTTCATAAGCTTAATCTTTCATTTTGGAGCCATGCAAAACAGTTGAAATATGGGAAAAAACAGTGTGATTTTACCTAAATTCCTTTATTATTCATAGGCATTCATAAACTCCAACAACTAATCTACAAAAATGAAGGGAAAGCTGTGAGACCCTTTGATGAGATTCTGTTTATCTGAAGGAGGGTTTTCAGGATGACTGCGAGTGTGTGTGGTCCCTACAGGTGCAGTAAGTGCATCTGTGTGTTTTCTTCGGCCGGACTGCCAGGCTGAGTTAGAGCACCGGCCAGGGCCACAGCTGACCAACAGATGTGCAAACTGACAAAAGAGGAAGTGACACCTGATTATATCAAGTGTTGACTCAAGAACAGGATATGCAGTCTGAGCCTGAGAGAGCAAGAGACAGAGAGACAGAGAGAGAGTAAAAAAGTCCTCAGTGTGCAGGTAAATACGCCCTCATACACTCACATGAGAAAGTCACCGCTATGTGACTGTGTTTCCCAAGAGACAATGTGTGTGTGTGCCCTTGTGCGAGCGCGTGTTTGTGTGTGTGTGCAGACAGTTGGTGGTGCTGGCACTGGAGATAGTGAGTAGAGGGGGGATGAGGCACTGTATCAAGTTGTGAACATCTGTTCCTCATAGAAACCACAAAGCTGGTGCTGAGGAAACAGAGAGGATAACTTCTCTCTCTCTCTTTCTCTCTCTCTCTCTCTCTCACACACACACACACACACCTCATCTCCTCCCACACACACCTCTCACTATTCTCCATTGCTTATTTACTCCGTTTCCCCCTCCCCCAACTTTACACATCATCATTAAAATTAATCTTCCCACATTTTTGATGATCTCTGCCACGTTTATTTGCTTGTATCCATGCCAGATAGATACAGAGATACGGTGATGTCATTATTCAGCAACGGCTCAGTGAAAAAAAGCTGTGGTAAAAATGTTTTATCACAAAATGTGTCTCACTTTTTTTTGCGATGTCATTCTGGTTGTGATATCATTGTTCATCAGCTTCTGAGGTATGGTGATGTGGCAAAAAGACAATCCAGCCCACAGAAACTTCCACTGAAGCATAGAATGCGTATCTCACTTTTTCTGGATTCCAGTTTAAATGACTGGATAATAATGTCAATGATAGATCCAGATAGGGAAAGTTTTGTACTTAGTAATCACTTCTTGTGAGAGGAAACTGTAAAGAATAGCCCATTCGAAACCATAGAGGATTAGGATTGGCACAAAATTATGAAGTCTATGATACAGCAGACATGAGCCAAGGCTTTGTTAGGGATTCACTGCACCTTTTCCCTCAAAGTCCCTTGATTTAGTCCTTTCTCCTTTTCTTCCCCACTCCATCTCTCTCTCTCTCTGCTTTCCTCCCTCTATCTGGGCTCCCTGTGAGGGTGTGCTAGTGCTGGGTGGCAGTTCCTTATTGTAGAGTGTCTATACGAGTGTGTGTGTGTGTGTGTGTGTGTGTATGCTGTGTGCGACTGATAAGACCCAGGGAGAAGAGCCAGCGTGCCGACATATTCTTGCCACCACGGTTATCGCCCGTCGCAGCTGTGCCTGAGCTCTGCGACATCTGCTCCCTCACAGGAAGCCTATGCTGCAGCTCGCAACACCTCACACACACACACACACACACACACACACACACACACACACACACACACACACACACACACACACACACACACACACACACACACACATTACTGCTTCTTTTACACACATTGTGAACATATCACTGGACAAACATACACACACACACACGCACACACGGTTACATCAGGTAAACTACTTGAGACAAAGAGCTGTGTCTACAGTTCACATTGACACATTTTGATTTCCTCAGTGTATGCATGTGTGTGTGTGTGTGTGTGTGTGTGTGTGCGTGTGTATGTGCATGTGTGTGAGTGTGTGTGAGTGAGAGAGACGAATGGGTTGGAGCACCGACACCACAGTTCTGCTGCGTTTTTATCACAGAATTACAGGGGGGATGCTTATGACTAAGCCTAATTATAGAGGCCTTATCGCTGCAACGTTCACAAAGCTCATTACTGCCAAGAGACGGCAGGCGCTGCAGGTAATTCACTACGTCGGGTATTAGTCCTTGCTCTGGCTTACAGTTTCTACATATTTAGAGTAAAATTGGGCCTTTAATGTCTGATTCTTAATGCATCTCCCTCTCCTCGAACCCTTTGCTGAATCAAGTGAATGTTTTCATTTTTACCTAAAGGCACTTCTTTAGTGTTTTCTGTGCTTTAAGAATCAATTACACATTTTTTTCTCTTCCTTTATTTCCTGGATGTATTTCAAGGATCCCTCATTGTCTGCAAAAAATACACCCCTAAAGTTTTCGCCCCGTCATTCATTCCCCTTTCGATGCACCCGCATGACCTGCATGTGAGTATTATGAAGCCATTGAAGCTGAACAGCGAACCTCAAGAATCTGGTTCTGTTCCCTGCAGCCGAAGACGAAGATCCCCCCCCCCCCCATCCAACTCTCCAAAAAAAACCTTCCTCTCACAGTGCCACGGGATAAATGTGCTCCACCGGGCTTGTTAAAAATAATGACACATTTATTTGCGCATGACAGCTCATATGAAGAACATCATACATGACAATGAGAGGACACTGTTGAGGAAAAATGCAATTGATGGCCAATTTAACTGGGATTTGTGATTCAATTTGATTTCTAAAGAGAGTTTGTTTAAAATACTGTAAACAAACCTTACATCATATTAAACACAATCCCTTTAGAGTAGAAAACTCATTTAGATCGTGACGTTTGATGTCATTTTAACCTTGAAACCTCAGTTTCAATCAACTAACAAGTCTACTAGCAAGATGAAGCAACATTACCCTTACAGCATGCGGCGCTAAGTCAACACAAGATGATTATCTGTCAATCACTCCAACTTAATGAGCAGACATGACAGCGACGGGACCCACCATCACTCATCACGCTAACACACCGCCAAAAGAATTCATAAAACGGGTCCTACCTTCGCGACATCTGTAGTAGCTGCTGGTTGCCAGGTTCAGATCAAGGCTTCCAGGCTGGAGCCTGTTGGCAGTGTGTTTCTCCCTCAGCTCTCTGTGGCTGATCAGTGTTACCGTGGGGACACGTGGGGCGAACGCCGGAGCAGAGGGAGCCCCAGCTCTCAGCTCGGCCTTCTTCTGGCGCTCCAAGTGTACTTTGGCAGACATGTTTGGACCTTCAAATGTCCACCGCTGAGAACTCGGCGTTCCGATCTCTTTGTGAGGTGAAGGGATTCGAGGTCAGGGGAGACACCGTTCACATGAAGCACTATATGCAGCCCGGCAGGTCTATAAGTCCAAACCGTGTAGCGGAGACTATGAACGCTAACACTCTCTATGAGCTCCAAAATGTTCTAAGGCTTTGCTGCTGGACTTTCTTGTCCTTATGTCCCTCAGGCTTTGCTTGCTGCTCCTCATAATATTCATCCAGTTTGCCTTTGAGGCCCCTGTAGATCATTGTGTGACCCACTGAGCTGCCATGCAAGGACAAGGACGTAGCTGTTGCTCCAAACAACAAGAAAACAGCCGGAGGTTGCTTCCTCTTCTTCCTTTCACCTCTTCATTAAAGGCTCCGATCCTTGTTGCGTTATTCCTGGATTCCACTGGTGCTTGTCCTTTGCCTTCTGTCAACTTTGCGATAAAAAAGTGTGTGATAGTTGTATGTTGATACCAACGAGTAACAGTCTTAATCCTCAGCTCCAAGTCTCCTTTGCTGTCCAATTAAGACGTCCCTTGGCACATGTTGCGCGTACACCGGCCGTTCTTTCTTCTTTTCCATTCATCTGGTTCTTTCTCGAACTCTCTTCGTTCCCTTCCAGCGCAGTGTGTGTGACAGCGTGTGTGTGTGTGTGTGTGTCTGTGGCAGGTCAGCTTGTCTCGTGGCTGTGGTTGAAGGGCTGTGCTCTAGTCTGAGCCCTCCTCCTGCCCTGCCTGCCCCTGCAGCTCAAAGAAGAAGAAGAAGTGTGTGTAACTGTGTTACAGTTTGGGAGTGTTGCAGGGCTGAAGCCCCTGGGGAGGCCAAGCAGCAGAACTGGCTGTGGTGATAGCAGCAGACAGCAGCAGGCAGCAGGACCTGGGCCTCCGTCTGGGCTTCCTCTGTCAGGAACCAGCTGTCTGTGGCCAGCAGCCACCCCTTCCCTCCTTGTTACCCCCCTTCCCTCCTTCCCAGAATCCTTTGCTTCTGTGCACCTTGCTCCTCAGTGGCTATAATGGCACGTGTCCATGAATCTGCTCATCCTTAAAGTTGTGTGTCTGTGAATTGTCTTTCTTAACTTCGAAGTTCCAACTGTAGTTTTTTCTGTTTTGCAGCTCTTCTCTGCGAGCATATCTCAGTAGGCAGAGCAGATCGTCCTTTAACCTAAAGGTTGGCGGTGCGATTCCCGGCTCCTACAGTCCACATGTCCTGAGTGAGACACTGAAACCCAAGCTGCTCCCTGGAGTCTTCACAGCAGCCCAATGCTAGGATGCATTAAAGACATGCAAACAATGTTATGTATATGACAATTTAAACATTTCAGTTTAAATTTAACCTCTGTTTTTTTTAATGACTTTGACATTTTTGTATGCATGAGTTCACTATAAAGTGCAACAAAAAAAAGAAAGAAAAGAAAACAGCCACGGGTATCATTGTTAAATGATAATTAATGATATAATTGATGATAATTGCTTGTCACATTTTAGCAAAGGTGAACTTTACATGGAACCTGATCACAGCAAATCCAAGGAAAATAATCTATTTTGCTATAAAATCATATTAATGATGTGACCAAGTATTTACACTGTTCCCAATATTTTTAATATCATCAACATATTTTCCTCATATCCCATACATCTCACATTAACCTGATATAATGCCTTTCTATAAGACAAGCAAAGCTGACAGGTTAAAGGAGAATTTTAAATTGTCCTTTGATTCCCCTTACCCTAAAAACTGAATTGTGCTTCCAATATTCATTGGAGTTTTAGCCCTGGATTGGTCCACCAACTACACAGAAAAATGTATGTGTTTATATGTCATGAATAGCTAATGCTGTGAGACTCAACCTTAAAAATAAAAACATTCAGCTAAACGACTTCCTAAGCTACATGTAACTGCAAAGCTGACCATCCAAAACGTACACTATTAGTGACCATAATTGTAAATATTATCAATAACAACATCAAAATAGAGTCTGCAATTTAACAAAATAAAAAAAAATCAAAAGTAACCATAGACCATTTCACTAGAAATTCACACTACAGTTTTGTTCTCCATTTTGACGTGGGCAGCTCTTCCCACCAACATATTCGTGTCCATTAGATTAACAGAGGAATTCCCCTTGGAAGTCGTTCTGATGAAAATAATAAGAATTAGAGGCCACGGCAATTTCTTTGCTCGGGTCAATTTACATTTTTCATGTGAACTGGCACTTCACCCCCCCCCACCACACTATGCCATCTGGGTGCCAGTAAGCTGTCTCCTCTAAACAGAGAAAAAGCACGCCTGTTGTGGGAAAAGACATAAGCTGAAACACTGCTAGCTCACATTTAGAATCAAAGATGCCAAAGTAAACTGCACAAAGCTCGGACAGCTGAAAGGGGCTCTCATGTGAAACTCTAGCAACACTGTTGCCATCACCTCCTTGACCTCTGACCCCCCGGGACTCACTAACCCCTAACCCAGACGGAGTGACCTGTGCATTTGACAGCACACACACACACACGACCTCACATTTTTATTTGGGCAAGTAAATGTGCTCATGAGAGAAGTGAGAGGGGATGTGAGTACACAGATGTGCCAAGTGCCTGGCTGAAACCAACGCACATATGGTCATCAGCAGAGGGGAAGTGAGAGAAACGCGTGTTGCTGTCTTTGGGCGTGGGGGAGAGAGAGAGAGAGAGAGAGAGAGAGAGAGAGAGAGAGAGAGAGGGGGGGGGACAGATTTCAACACATAAAATGTAGGTGCTTTTTTTATTTTGAACAGCTAAACCAATGGGATTTCCCACATTTACAAGTGTTCGTGTATTTAAGACATCCACATTTTATTATTTGAGTCAAAATAAATACAGTGCAATGATAATGAATTTCAAATAGATTTAAATCCCAGAGCGACTGATAACAGTTTGGTTTCTATTTGGGTTATATGGGAGAACCCTGGTAGTCAGCAAGATGAGAAAAAAACAAAAACAAAAGCACACTTATTGCAGAATATTAGTAGGTGTGAGAACATCGTACCGGTAGGAGAGCAGGAGGGGATGTTCATCACAGGTTTGGGAACAAATGACAAGATACAGATGCAGATAATGGGGTAATGACAGAGACAGAAAGTTTAAACCTCACTCAGGATGATGTGAAGCAAGAGGGATTTATCTCTACAGTTTTAAACTGATTAGATAATTGAGGGAGGAGCTTAAAAATAAGAACACAAAGAGCAAAGACTAAACTCATCAACGAAGCAAGGAATGGCAGAGTAAAAGGAACAGATTTGGGGATGAAGTGCTAAACGCCATGTAAGCTACTAATTAAAAACTCATCAAATCTCATAAGAGTATCCACACTCGCTCCCTGCTTTGCTTTGCACATGTTTGCCATCATTTATTTAAGATATAAATGTAAACTTGATTGATCAAGTGCCTTTTGGTGTTGAGAACATTTCTATTCATTCACCTATAATTTCAATTAGACAAAGCTTCCATATTTGGTATGATGACGGTTTACATTGGGGATCTGTATATTGATGACACTTTTGTCAGCTATAGACAATTATCAAAAATAAAAATGCGGGATGACAAGCATTCAGTTCTTCTGTTATGTACAAATCAGAGACTTACATAAGAAGTTTACCAATTTCCCTACTATCCCCCATTATCTTGGCTGGATTCTATACTAAAGGTAAATAGGCTAATTTAGGGCTTTAAGAGTTTCAATCATTTATGATAGAATTGCACTAGATTATATAGATTAAATAGATTAAATCTCTCTGTATCTCATATTGAAGACCAATGGGAAAATGATCTAGGTGCACTGATGACAGACAAGGAATGAGACATGAGGGGTCCAATCCTGTATGCACAGTACATCCTAATACAGTCCAGCTACACTGGCAATAAAACCCTACGTGTAATCGTACATATAACAGGCACAAACAAACAGAGCCCAATGATCCTCTACCATATTTTGTGGTCTTGACCAAAATGTTGCCCTTTCTCATCTCCTTTTTTGGACACATTATAAGAATTATGGCTGTAATATTATGCCCTCAATCACAGTTCCTATTTTTTTTCCGATAACATCTCCTCTCTTTTAGGTTCTCAATTTTATTTAAGTGGAAGGATGTAATGTAACCCCTCCACCACACAATCAATGGATTAAAGACGTGATGTAAAGACAATTATGATCCCCGGCTCCATTTAGAGATTTTACAAAACCTAGGACCCATCAATTATGAGTATTTCCTATCTGGCTTGGAACTCATACAGGTGGTTTGTCCTATTTATGTTTTAAAAAATGTTCTTATTATTGTATAATGTTGTTTTTTTGTTTTTTTCATAATATTCTTGATGTATTTTTAAATAAAGTGTTAAAGAAATCGTATACCAGTTGCCCTGACTATGCTTGATTCTGAATCTATTTAACAGTCAGACTGTAAACAGATGATCAGCCATCATTACACATAATCTTAATCTTATTACATTTATTTCAAATTCAAATCCTGCATTCCAAAGAGGGAGGATGTTTTGCTGCAGGTATTTTATTTTTTGCCCCAACCTACTTGCCTGACACACACACACACACACACACAGGCATGCACACACACGCAGGCATGCACACACAAATTTACACACACACGTTTCTGTGTAGCCGTTGCTCTTTTGGCCCCCTCCCTCAGATGTTGGCAGGTATAAAATGAGTTTTTGGGGAGAGAGAGATAATGATTCCCCCATAATCACCAGAGGCCAGCTCTGGTTCTGGCAGGTGCTATCACAGTAGCGACCCAGTGGTGCCTTCTCCCCCGAGATAAGGTCAGGAGGATGGCGGGAGGGAGGGTGGTTGTAAGGAGGCGCAGGGGAGGAGAGGAGACCGGGCAGAGGGGGGGCAATACGTGTGTTACAGGCGAGCGGCTAGCCTTGCCTTATCTCCCCCCAGCGGCTGCCGCTACTTGCTCCCAGATGCGGCGGGCCAGAGCAGCTGTGTCAGAGAGATCCCTCTATCAGCGACACACAGGCACCCCTTGCCAAATACAAACCCAGCAGGAGGACACACCAGGACTTCATTACCTCTTTAAAACTCCAATCAGCATGCAGGAGACAAGCGAAATAATCTGCAACTTTGTTGGTGCATCGGAAATGCATCAAATCTGTCTTTATTGCATTCTAGCCAGGTTATTAATTGTCATCCGAGTACAATCTCCCAACAATGATGGAACAAGTTTCTCTCCTTTATGAATGCAAATGTATACAGTTTTTTTTTTTTTCACAGGAGTTTGGTCAGGAGGCGGTCAAGATGAAACTTTTCACCATGTACAGCAAAAGTAAAGCAGGCTGTTTGGTGTCTGCTAGCGAGAAGCAGCCATACACTCAAAAAAATAACTTGTTGAATTTACTTAATAAAATCCTCGTAACAATTTGCACTAACACTAACTAAGTAACTTTTACTGTCGCATGATTAAGTAAATCTCACTATCAAGTATCAAGTATAATGTACTTAATTCTAGACTTAATATCCATGGAAATATTAAGTAAATGTTACTTAATTATGTTTATGCATAAATAATATTTATCTAAACTAATTAAGTAAAGTCTAATTAACTTTTGAACAGACAATAACGTCAATGTTATGAAATTATTAAGTAAATCTGAATGAAATAACTAAGTAGATTTTATTAGACATTTTTCATTTTCAATTACTTAATTGTATGTTATTATTACTTATTATAATTATGTACATTTTGTTAATCTTCTATTGATAAATGTTAATTAATCTTCATAGATCACAAATCACAGCCACAATGCAATTCAACCTATTTATTTTGTCAACACACAGGTAGGTATCATTAGTGACAACAACATATCACTGTCAAAAGACACACATTTTCAAGCTACCAGACAAAACTGTCACATCAACTTTGGGTGCTGAACCTCAGGGTGACATCTTCATGATGTATGATTGGAGCTGTAGCAGTTTTTCTTAACTAAAAATTCAGTGTGAAGAAAATCACACTTCACTAAATTAAACTAAATCACTGCATTTTAAAGAATAAAACATTACTTTTTTTTAATCAATAATCTGCAATCAACTGACAGAACAAGTGCCTTACGTGATACAAAACAGCCTGGATTAAATTGAACTCAGAGGCAAAGAGGGTACAAGCAGGATAAACATTCCTATTTTTGTCAAGTGTAAGTTTTTTGGTCAACACTGAACAAAGTTGCAGCAATTCTTGTACAGTGTATAAGGCAAGCAGAACGTCCATGTGAAAACAGGCTGGTGAACATTGCCAGTCTGTGTGCATTTAAGACAGCAACTTCGTCTTCAAACTCTGTACTTTTGGAGACAGCTTAATCCCATCCAGTTCAAGAAAAAGTTTTTGAAAAACCTCAAATGTGTAGCGCAATGCTGGAGGGTATGCAAGGTTCAGGGCGTAAATAAGCCCCATAAGCAGTGTGCAAGCTTTGGCAGTGCTGCCGCATCCCGCCAACATCTCCTTGCCTTCAAGGAGGATGGATACATCAACAGGATCTTCTCCATCAGTGCCATGGACAACCATGATCTTCATAGTGTGTTGAGTTGCATCACTGCGGCTGTCCTCCTGTATACAATGTACAAAAAGAGTTTAGATAATGCTACTTACATATACATGCATTTAAAAAAATAGAATTACTTTAATTGTTTGAAGAGAGGAGAAAGAATTGCATGTTAACTTCCATGATAAAAGAACTGCTCAGTTTACATTAAACTGAGTAAATTAAATTGTGTGAAACCTGATGGCACAAGATGGCTACATTCCACAAATTTGCTGTGCCTAGAAACCCAGTGACTTTGTAACCCCAGAAGAATGTTACATGCCCCCCTTCTGCTCGCCAGGTAGAGTAAATCATGTTGTGTTCCCTTTGACAGGTGTGTCAGATAATTTGGGTGGGTCATAACAATAGGTTTGTACCAGTTCCTAACAGTCTCTTCTTTCCTGTGGTTATTTCAGTGTACTATTTGGTCCATCACACCATCTTTTTTTCATTTCTCTTACTTTTGAGTTAAAATTTGGAACCTTATTACTAAGAAAAGGCAAAGTGAATCAGTTGAACTGTTTAATCTTGTTAACCAACAGCTAATGAAATATTACACGAACTTTACAATAAAAAACAACAAAAACATGCTTACCGGGCAGTCTTCAAAAAGAGCCTCCCCTTTTTCACCAAGGTAAAGGATAAGGCTGCGGATAATAGCTTCACGTCTCATTTCAATGTTTTGGTTCTGTAAACAGATGAATATATTGTCAGTACTGAACCTCTTATTCATGCACAATGAACTGCATAAATCTGCAACAAACAGTGACTTGAGTCCAAAGCAAGACCCATTTGTGGAATCATGGAGTGTGGAAGAACATGGAAGCAACAAAGTGTAGGAGTTGGTGCTCTAATTGCATGGAGCAGTATACAGTGTGAATAAGCACAATTTAGAACAAACACACCTGACTCAGTCTGTCCAAAAACGGCCTCAGCTTGATCCCAAGGCCACCACCCCTGGCTTTCATCAAGCTGATAAGTTTTGGTGTGTAGTAGTCGAACTTGTACATGAACGTCTGCTCAAGGGGAATTGTCGTGATTCTTCTGAATTCTGCCTTGATCTGAATGGACAAAAATCAACAATAGGAACTGAGCCCAATGGTGCAATACACAAGGTAGCACTGTAATAATGATGAACAAAAATGAAGGCTCGATTTGGCTTTTAATTTTAACTTAGAACACAACCTCTAAATGAGCAAGGACAATCTGAGTATAAACAAGGTAGCGACTGGCCTTGACTGGTGTGTAGATGTTTCAATCATGCGTTAAGAGCTCTAAACGTTTTGGTGTCCTAAAGTTGCACTTTTTGCATGCCCATCTCATAACAGCCCTGCTGTTTCTCCCTGTTGACACAAAGTTGAAACCTGTCAACCTGTTGTCCTCTCTAGACCTCCTCCCTACCTCAACTGTCCACTGGCTCCCTTTATGAATAAGGTCAACCTGTAAATGAACAAACAGAATTTGTGTTATTAAATCAAAATTGAAAACATTTAGTCCCATATTTATATTTGATTATATAGTGAAGAGTAGGGTAAAATAACAACAGCAGTATAAGAGCATGCATATTTAGATTTATACTTGCCTGTGAGACTAATATGTCTGCGATGAACAGTCACTCTTCCTATGTAACCCTCCACATGTGATGATATAATTCCCTGCTTTATTGTTTGATTCCTGTGAAAGAAATGTAAAGTACAAATTCATACGTTACATTTGTAATAAAACAGTTGAGCATTCCTCTGGATTAAATTAAAAAACAAAACATTATCCTGTGGAAGGTAGTGTTTTTTAAAGGTTAGTTTACTGTACAATACCAACTATTACAATAACTATATACAATAAAGTGCCAAATGTGAAAAGGTGTACTTAGGTGTTTTGAAGCTACATTTTTGTGCAAATACACTTTTTCTTGTGTGAGTTACAGCTAATTGATCATGACAATATAGGCGGACTTCACCACTAAAGGCCTAGTAGGCCTATACACCCACAATATACTAAACATTAACATCTACTCCTTACATCGTAAAAACAGACTCGTTACTTAAAAAAAAAAAAAAACCTCCACAGATGACAATACGTAACATACGTAAAAGACGTGACGAACTCGAGAGGGAAAGAGGGAGAAAAAGGGGGGGGCAGGTTACCACGGGAAGAAGTGGAACGAGTGAGGGGACGGTAGAGAACTTGCACTGTAGCAGCGACATGGAGGAATTAAGTGCCGGACCCCGCTTCGCTACCGGGAGTCCCGTATCGTAACAACCAGACGGCTAATATAGCTTTAGCATGTTTCAAACTCATTTCAGTATGTTCAAGTTTAGCCACAAACATAAAGCCGGCAGCAGCACTGTTGGCTTGGTAAATCGCGCATATTGCGCTATGCAAACGGCTCCGTCCTTCTCTCTGACACACATATCGATATATTTTCACAAATGTAGACAGACAATAACTTACTTGTTCGGCCATGAAGCACCTCTCCTCTCAGTCAACGTCTCGTCTCGCTGTCGCTCTGAACTGCGTCGTTTGTTTCAAACGGGATACATGTTTAGATGAATTAAAATTTACTTACCATTTTTCGATTTATGTTCAGTCATTATAAAACACGTAAACAGTATGAGAAATTGTGTAGTAAAATTTACTTTTCCCACATAGTTAATTTACTGTATGATTAAAATATGTAAACATATACATTTTTACGTAAGGAATTCTAGTACAAAGTGAAACTTATTATTATACTGTAGAATATATGCCAACTAATCTAGTATATTGTACAACACCAAAAAGTTCTTTTTTTGAGTGTATGGAGAAGCGTCTAACACCTGGCTACCACTAACCAGCTGAACCTTTCAACTCCCCAGTCGTCCTTAGGGCACTCGGCGCCAACACATGCACTAAAAAAAGTGATTGTTGCTTGACTGTACACATCTACAGGATGCACAAAGGTCAGAAAAGCACAACGATGGAAGCGCTTGATACTTGAAACTAACAGTTTACTTACCCAAGAAGGTGATTTACTTTTTAAGACAGACAAAAACCTCACAGACCTGCTATTACCGGAATAAACCACATTCATTCCTGTCTGGATTATTAGAATTACCTCAGAAATATTCAAAGTTACTTCACGAGAAAAGGCATAATTATAACAGCTTCCACACAAGCTAAGTCTCTTCCTGTGCAACTAGTTAACTAGTTCCTTTGTGAGCTTCAACAACAGTTCATGGGACGCTCACACAGAACATGTGACTCAAGTGACTACTGTTTGTGACTACTTGTTTCCATTGACCCACAGTGGGACAGGATGAATGAGAACACTCTCTTGCCTCTTCCAGCGGGAGTTACTGCCGTGAATTTGGACCCACATAAAGACGAAACACAGCGGCAGCCTACTTCTATCAGTAGAAACCAGACAAATAAGTCAGTCGAGGCTCGTTCACCTCCTCTCTCTGTTGTGTTTTTAGAATACACACCTGTTTTGCAACGACAGCATCGGAAAAAAAAAACCTCCAGATCTTAACAGAACTCTATAAGTTAAACCGTCCCCATCTGTCACAGTCGAGCTCAGCACAGATGCACATTGAGCGCCTCCTTTCTCTTACCCTTCACACAGCAGACTTGGCTCTCGTTCAAGAACTGTCAAAGCACACCTGCTAAATTAAGCCCGTTCTCATACTTGCGCACACACAGAAGTTCAGGAGTGCACAGTGAATACACACATGCACGAATGGGGAACACTTGACCATGCGTGCACACACGCACAGACACACACACACAAACTGATAAATGCTCACAATGTTATTAAATTGATATGATAGTGTGACTGGTGATACAATTAAATGTAGTATGTGTATCTAAAGCCCAACAAATACCCCAAACTACATTAACTACATTATTGCTTATGTGTTTTGGTCTTTCTCTGTTAAATTGAAGTAACAATACAATAGGCTGATGTATTAATACAATAAAACCAGGTTTAATATTTTTAATATGACATAATCCTGCTGCCATAAACTCTGGTCTATTGACACCCACCTCTCTTGACCACCTTTAGCCAGCCTCACCCCTCTCTCGTGGCTCATGGCATGCACAGCCGCTGAGCTGCCCTAAATAGGTGCCACTGTAAATTGGAGACAGATGGAAACGAAGGTTCCCTGCAGAGTGGTTCCCCTGCAGCTGTGCTGTGTACCCGGTGCCAGGGAGTGCTGACAGCTCAGCAAGGGGGCACCCAGACAGCACGGTCTCCGTCTCACTCCCTCCATGGCGCACACACACACACACACACACACACACACACACTCGCAGGCTGTGCAAAGGTGCAAAGAGGAGGGGTGTTAGCTCTAATACCAGCCTCCAGGAATGTGAAAGTAGAGATTTAAGTGAATAGACAAGTGATAGACTGCTATAACACAACACATTTCAACTGCTCTATAGCAACCAAACAAACAGACAGACAGACTAACACATACAGACCAATACATTAAACATTAGCCCTCTGCTCTCCAGGAAATTATAATTGGGAATGGGAAATAAAGTGAAAGTGTAAAGTGGTTGCCATTGTAGAGTCTACCAATTTGACTATATAGCACTATTACATGAGTATTGGTTGAACATTTTGGGAACTATGCTTGTTCTGATGAAAGAAAGTGTCTTGCCAATGGTTACATGAGATGGTTGATACCACTATCTTATCCATCTAAAGCCAGCCAGCAGCAGGTTAGCGTAGCTTAGCATGAAAACCAGGGGAAAATAGTCCTCTGTCCTCAGTCAGGCTAATTCTTTGCTAGGACCCCTGAGTCCGTTTCAATGTTAAGAACCAAAGCCCTCATGATGATTCAAGATACTGACACATTCAAGAAACTCCATGTCCTCATAGCTAAGAAAGATTTCTTCTTCGAGCATGTGTGTGTGTGTGTGTGTGTGTGTGTGTGTGTGCGCGCGTGCGCGCGTGTGTGTGCATGCATATGTGAGCAAAAGAGCAAGGGAGGCCTTCAGAATTTACCTGCAGCTAATTAGCCTTGTCTAGCTGTCTGACATATTGTGTTCAGGGTCATGTATATTTCATGAGAGGAGGCTTCCTGTAAAGGTCATTGTGGAATTTTCAAATGAAGAGACACCTGCTTTATTCATCACATATAATTGTATGAATTATCAAACTCTTTGCCTAAGTTTCAACACTCTCTGGGGGGAAATACAACAGTGGTTTGGAGCCACCCACTCTACTGAACACAATCATTCCTCGCAATTACAGCGCACCGAAAATGACTATTCATGTAACATTGTTGGAATCATCAGAGTGGTTTCTTACAATAATTACTACTGCCACTGCCGTTATATTGAATTGTTTTTTGTGTGCAAGTGTGTTCATGTGGGTGTCAATTTGTGCTGAGAGAAAGAAATAGAGGGAGAATGTCAGGGTGCCCCTGCTCATTAGAGCTGTATTTTACACATAGAAGGGAGTCCTGGGAGTACTTCTGTTTGATCTGCTTTGCATAAACCAATCCAATCTAACCCAGCTTGTGAAGAAAAATCAATTAAATTCTCCTTAATTGGACTGACAGTGCACTCCAAAATACAACAGCAATCAATATTAAAGATGAAAAATGAAGCCAAAGGCCATCTCACTTCATTGATTTACACTGAGAGGAGGAGGGATCTCGATATTATTGCCGCATAGGAATATGAGCTATTGAGCTCCATAATGTTGTTATTGTCTCAGTATTGAAATGGGTAGGCTGGAAGTGAGCATGGGCTGACAGCGCCAATTAAAGTTCACTGATCTGTAAACAGACCTGGGTCAAATTGTATTTGCAAATTCTTTCTGTGCTTTGTTTATTCTCCTTGAGTACCATATGGTTGAAGGAAGCATCGTTGGGCAGACACTCAAACAACTCAAATTCTATATTCTTTCTTGGAAAACTTGTCTTCTGTGTTGGGCAAGTTACATTAAAAATATCATGGATTATTTGCTATCAAATACTAATTGAAAACTTAATACTATTATTACTAAACAAATTTTTCTGAAAAATCGGAATGCTTTTTATTTCATTTTTCTGCATCCTCGTCTCCCACCGCTGTATAAAACCACCGTTGTGTTGCTCATGTCCCCTACATGTTGGCTCCAAAAGCTGGCAGATGGATAGACACCCAGATGTGCACTAATCAGCAGACAGATGGATTGACCAACCATCAAAAGACAAGGCAGATGTTCAGATAGTGAGAGTGAGATGAAAATACACTTTTGGGTTGCGGAGGACCCAAAACATGAAACATGAACATGTCCTTTAATATCCCAGAGGGGTACACTACATGATGTTTATCCAATCGCGATGTAAAAAGTACTGCATTAAGGGTAAATCCAGGTGAACACCTCGTTTCACCTGCATGCTATTGAAATTTTGATCTTGTCTTGAGAATGATACACTTTGTGGAGCAGCATGAAAGATGCAGCACAGTGAAGTATACAGACAAATTATGGAGGACAAGTTTGAGATTTCAATGTGATTCTGAATCCAAATACTTCTATTTACAAAGTATTTTAAATAATATATGTCCATCTGATCTCAATCTTAAAATAATATCTCATTGAGTAACTTTGTGTTACTTTTACTTTTTAGGAAATTGACTTTGATCAACTCAACATTTCAACATTCCTTCTTATGCTCCATGTTGACACCTAAATACAAACGAGATGAAACGTGTCATGGTCACATGGTTGTCATTGTCCTATCGATTGGATGGCATCAAGAGGGCGGGTCTTATCTAACATGAGCCTGTCGGTGGCAAAAGAGAAGGAGAAAAAAAAATCTGTGCTTCAGAGTAGTGAGAAACTCCTTTTGTTGGATGATGGACAATCAATAATAACCCTCAGCCCTGAAGTACTTTGGTTGAGTGTCTTCCGCGTCTACATGTTAACCCAAATGAACTGAAACCAACACCAAGATGTAGACTGGCCCCACCACTCAGTCAAGGAAGGCAGCACTGCAAGATGCATCCAACTCACCGCACTGCTGATGCACGCTTTGGGACAGGAGCCAATAACACTCACTATATGTTGGGGCCTGTACAGTAAGTAGCTGGTATCTGCAAGTCTTTATCAGCTTGTGTGTGTCAAAAATTGATGCAGATTCAGTCCAAATGAGGCAAATTGAGGTGAAGATGCCTCTGCAACTATCACACACAACCACTTATCTGGACATAAAGAGACAAGAAAGAAAAGGAAAATCTGGTGGTAAAAATAAAAATAACAGTAAGAACATGTTTTAAGATCAGCTCAAATCTAGCTGCCTCACATTCACACAGATGCTCTGAGATCCTCTGAGATTGTGAATCTGCATCTGCATTCTTTAGCACCTCCCAGTTTAAAAAATATATATATTATTGTTGCCTGTTGTGATATTCATGGCCATTAGTGCTCAGAAAGGGAAAGCGCCCTTCAATGTCAACAGGCTTGCAGCCCCACAAGCCCACTCTCTCCACCTCTCGCTGTCCTCTCCTGCCTGTCAGCTTATCAGGACCCTGGCAGACACTCTGATCAGGGTTGCTAAGCGCTGCTCGTCTGTTTGTTTGCTCCTTATCCCACCTTGTGGCATGGCACGCGGCACAGTGCGCCCCGAGCCCCTCAGTGTACCCTGCATGGAGAGAGATAAAACAAAAAAACTGCCATGAAGATTGCAGTTAGAGAAGAGGCAATCATCACTGGAGGAATCTGAGTGTCCTTCCCAGAGGAGAGGAGATGGGAGGAGAGGAGAGGAGGAGAGAGGAGAGGAGAGGAGATGGGAGGAGAGGAGAGGAGGAGAGGAGAGGAGGGGAGAGGAGGAGAGAGGAGACATTTGAATGTCACACACAAAAAAAAGTGTTAAGCTACAGTATGTCACCTGTCACAGGTGTGCCCGTTAATTGTCTGAACGCTTTAACTGACTGATTGTCTGCCAAGCCCAGTTCCTGTCTGTTTTAGTCGTATTCGCCTACAGGTCGGGATGCACTTAAAAGCTGGTGTACACAGCTGCCTGGTGATAGTAAGGTACGGCAGCGGGAGAGAGGAGAACTTGTTTAAAGGGGATCATCCCTTTGAGGCTTTCACCACATCTGGTGGCTTTGGGCGGCTAACATTTTTACAATATGATTTCCCTTAAATTCTTTATTGCCTGATGTTGCGGAGACATTTATATCGCTAAGTGCTCTGAAACAGTTGTTCTCGAAAAAGTTGTACATGCAACGCTGAGATCCAAGCAGAGCCTCCATACGTTGTTGTTGAGAGAAAGTGAAAATAAGTTAACCAAAATGATTCCTCTCTTGTAAGGGAGTTCCAGTGCATGTGGGATTTGTTTAATGCCTTTTGCTGCATGTCTACCTTTATAAGCAGTGCGTTTCTTGATCAAGACAAACTAGCAGAAAATGAACACAGAGTCCGATCTATTTATTTTTAGTTTTTTTTGCAAGGATTAAATCAAATTGCTGTCTGCTTGTCTGAGCAGGCTTACCTCTCTTAATGAAATACTAGATTGGTTTTAGTTTTTTTTTGTGTGTATCTAGGCAAGATAAAAAAAAAAGAAAAGAGAGTTTTTGAAATACACTTTGCAGCAATTTCCCCACCACTCCTTGATGATAAAATAAGTCTCTTTAGTGTCCAAAAAGGACTCATCTGAGTGTTTGCTAATCTGCCACATCGACGGTAGAGGCTCGGTTCCGCTCATAAACAAATACTCATGAAGCGCAATCTCCAATATTAAAGCCACACATCTTCCCAGAGTTTAGGAAGTGTCTGAACACGTGACATCCTCCATGCTATCTGCCTCATTATGTATGTAATATCTGTATGAAAGTCCTCCCCTAGTTCTCAGCTATTTACTTATAAACCCAACTTTGTGTCATGGTGAAGGTCAGAAGCAGAAACAGGACAAAAAGATATACAGTAAAGAGACAGACAGTAAAAAAAAAAAAAAAGAGCAAGATAGGCATAGCCAAACAGAGCAAGAGAAACAGAAAGAGGAAGAGGGAGAGGAGGAGGAGGCAGTGAGTAAATAGTCAGCGGCTCTAATAGGAATATCAAGCCAGTGAAAGGTAAACAGGCTTCTCCAGGCAGATACAAAGGGAATGTGGCGGCTTTGAGAGCGCTGGAGTGCCGGCACGCCACTGTGGCACTGCGATAACGGCCACAGGCCCGCCTGCATCCCAGAGATAAGGCCGAGCACTGGCATGTGTCGCCCCTGATCCCAATTTCACAGTCAATATTCATCCAGCCCGACAAACAAGCAACATTTAAGATAAAAAATAAATATAGAGTCCTTCTGCTATTACCTCCTGTTTATTAATCTGCACACAGCACCCACTGCCTTTTAAACAGTAGTAAACACCCAGCCCTCCCCACCACACCCTCTCTCTCTCTCTCTCTCTCCCTCCTGCTTCCATCAGACCCCCCCCTCCCAACTCCTTCCAGGCACTCCACTCCTCCTCCCAATCCTCTCTTCCCCTGTCTCCCCGCACATCTGGGGATTTGCATGGCTTCACTTATTCTGCGTTTGCCACAGCTGTGTGTGTCTCTGCATTCGTGTGTGAGTCTGTGTGGGTTGAGCACACCTGCGTTTGCATGATCTTCTTCCCAGATATCTTTTAGACATGAGTGCCACTAAATGTGCACGTATTCCTACTTTCTTCACTCTCTGCAATAGATGTTTTTCCGAGTGTGTTTTAAACATCTTTCGTTTTACCCAGCTGTAAACTTGAATCCTTGTCCGTCTCCCTCTCAACTTTCTCCTTCCCTCACCTGGCAACCACCTTCTAACAATTCTAACAAGTAACTCATGCTGGTATTCACTCATAAAATCCTCAATTTCTTCAAGAAATTAAGCAGTTCCACAGCAAAGGTTTGACAAAGTAGTATTCAAATAGTTACCAACTGATTGGTAGATTCGTGAAATTATCTTTTCCAGTTGAAAATCTAAAAATAAAGTAAAACACAGGACTGAATGACCTGCTAAGATTGATATTATTTTGCAACGCGGGCCTCAAGCTGCAGCTGATGGGCCAGCTGGGCTCTGATTACCATCTGCAACAATCACAGAGAGGAGTTAACCAAGAGCTAAGCAGAGCTACTTGGCCTACAGCTTGTTTTATTCCTTTTGCTGGAGTAAGCACAGAGCTCTCTTCAATTAGCTCCATTAGTTTGGTGACACAGAGCAGTGAGAAAAGGCAACAGCGCGGTGAGATATATAGCCTTACGTAAGCCAGGATTTGACACATGGTTCATGTTAGTCACATTACTGCAGCCAGTTGTACAGTCGATTTCAAAGTTAAAGGCAGGGACATTACATTGAGCCTGTTCCATTATTTGCTGGCAGCTGGACTATAATCATACTTATCAGTGCTCTTTATTGCTCCCTGAGCACCAATCCTCACCTCCCCTATCATACTGGCCATTACACCTGACCTGCTTCATCACAGCTCACTCACTCTTGCTATCCCTTCTCTGTGGCCTTCTCCTGCCCTTCCTTTCTCTCCCTGGTACAGACCTGCCCATGCCTGGCCAGCTGGCCATATCCCTTTAAATCTGGCCAGGGTTGACTGGGCTGTCTCCAGGAGATTACTGCACACTCTCTTAGGCTCCACAGATGGGAGAGGCAGGCTGCCAGCTGGCACAGGGACACCCGCTATGCCCACTGGAGACTGGCCAACAGGCCTGGCTCTCTGCTCAATACTCGGCTCATTCACGCTCCTTTTAGCTAGCCACTTCCTGCTCTTACATTTCTCTGCCCACCCCCTGTTGCTCTTTTCATCAGAAATAGGAATCGCACCACATAAAGTAAAAAATAGTGTAATTCCTGCATTTAAAGTTTAATTTAAGGATAATTACGTTTTTATTATTATTATGTAAGATTATTATTATAGGGAATAATCAGAACATCTTACTCCGATGAAGTAATGCTGTTAATCATTTGCTGCTGCATCACGTTAAATGCTTTCATTACAATAGCACTAATATATCTCCAGATACTGTTACGTGGTTCTGTCCGTTGATGTGCAGAGACTCCCTCACGTTGGTACAAATTCTTTCTCTGAAATGTAAAAAAACATAAAACCCTAAAATGTTTTTACTTAAGTATTGTACACATACATAGTACTTGGATGAATGTACCTTTCACTCCTGCTCATACTACCTCTCTTTTTTACAAAAATGTTACAGCTGACATTCCTCTTTCTTTCAATGACTTTCTCTCCCCTCTTCTCTCCTCTCCTCACACACACACACACACACACACTCACACACACACATACACACACACACACACACACACACACTCACACACATGCAAACACACTCCTTATCTCTCTGGCCCCCATTTTTAGAGAGCAGAGGAGAGAAAGGTGGGGACTCAGGGTTATTGAAAGGTGTCACATGTGCAGATGTGATAAGGGTGCCAGGTAGAGATAACCAACCACCCTTCATCACTATGTAACAACACACAGGCTGTCCTCTTGAGTTAAAACAGAGCACACACACACGCACACACACACACACACACACACACACACACACACACACACACACACACACACACACTGACATGTATATAATGTACCAGGGTAGGACAAGTTCATTATCCCTGTGTGTGGTGGCATGATAAGGCCTAGATCTCCTGAAATAGCTATGCTATTGAGCTAAGACCTTCCACTGCTCAATAGAGGGAAAAAAAGAACCCGAGGTAGAATATATATCATTATCCTCTCTGCTCTGTTATCTGTCACCTTCCATTACAAGGGAATAAGGCGCTTACGTCCCAGAGGTAAACAGCGATCAGGAAATATGTTTTCTGATGTACTGCGGACACACTGTTGTACATCATGCCGTAATGATGCCGTTGTCCCTGGTTACATGCACCTCCTGCTGTATTTCCTGAGCCAGCTGAGCTATCCCTTTGCCACTGTTGGCACTTTCCGCATGCGGACCAGCCGTGGGGAATATGTCAAGTGCACCAAAGCAGGGGACAGCACTGTCAAAACGGCCTTCTCGCTGCTGCTGCAGACAGTAATATGATGTGAAAATCTATTTTTAGATCACGCACGATTCTCTCCAGTTAAACCTGGTTGGGATTGTGTTTTACTTCTTCTGTCTTTACACACACAGAGTCCAGTTTTGGTGTCTCAAGGAGCGGCATCATGCATGCTTACATGTGTAATGTTCTGCGTTTATGCCCAGAAGTTTAGCCCAGAATGGCCTGAGCTGCCCGAGAGGATATGTGCAGAAACTTTTCTCCCTAGCCTTCTGCCGGACCACCTGCTGAGCACTGAGATGATTACAGTGCGAGATTGCTGTGCCAGATTACTGTGACCCCAAAGACCCTTCCAGATGGACACACACACACACACACACACACACACACACACACACACACACACACACACACACACACACACACAGACACGGACACACAGATAACACCTGGCTTCTCATTTTAGGACACTATCTTGCAACCATAGCTGATTGTGTTGATTTTGTACACTGCATACAGTAGATACTTACAAATACTCATGTGTCAGGGATAGAGGTGTAACGATTCATTCGATTAATCGATGAATCGATTGTCAGTCCTATAGATTCTACTAAATCGATCTGCTACAATAAATAAATAGAATGAATCGTTTTGGCTTCACCAATAATCGATATAAATGCATTTAATTTAATGTTTTAATACGTTTAACACACTCTCTCCCCTGCCAGCATGTAGTCTACTGAAAATGTTAAAAATAACCAAGCATATTTTAATTACATTTTTGTATTCAGCATAAAATATTATGTAGGTTTACTTTTTTATAGAATAAATATGTTATTTTTTCACCTTTCAGAAGAATACAGATAGTCTCACTCGCATTATTGCATGTTTATTTAATGGATATAGAATTTTGTTTACAAGTTACTGAATCGAATCGTGGTTTACAAAATCGAATCGAATCGTTACAAAAAAAAAATCGTCCTTGAATCGAATCGCCAACTACTGTGTCGTTAATCAAAAATAATCGCTGTGAAGCCAAAGATTCACACCCCTAGTCAGGGAAGATATTAGTTGTCAGATGATCATACAGGTTTTAGGGTTTTAAACAAGCCAACTGTTAACTCTTCCTTTGGACGGTAGAAAGAGTGTCAGAAATGTTTGTAATAATCCTTTATTCCACAGGAAAATCTTGCACACAACTGCAAAAAGTACAGCAAATCAAAGTTAAAGCATTTAATGCTTTTATAAACTGTATTGGCTTTACATTTACATCGGTAACTTCGGTTCATTATTTTACCCATCACATTTGTTTTCACCTCCAAAAAGGTTTGGCGGATGTCTGACTGCTTGTCTTTGCCATGGCTTCTTCTCCTTTCATAATGTTGATAATGCTGCAAAGGACATTTTGACTGTAGGGAAATCACAGGTGTTGCTATTATAATGTATTATTATAATAAATAATATAAAATCATTATTATATATAGTAATAATACTGTATACAGTTACAATTACAACTGTGCCTGGCACAATCTTAATCGGCGCTTAACGCTAAACAAAGAGGTGAACTTGCATGTGAATCATATGAGAAGTTTCTCAAAGTTCTTGTTCCTTTTATATCCATAAATAGTATTTTCAATTCCCTGTGAAAACCATGAAAGGCAAACAAGTTCAGAAACCGAACTATGACCCACACACGCACCCATACAGACAGCTATCCAATAGCACACACACACACACACACACACCGAGTGCCACAGCTACAAGAAGTGAAAATGATTCTACCTCAAACCACTGACTGTCTTCTGGCCTTCTTTGAAGCAAAGTCTTGGATTAAGTCCTCGGACCGTATCCCGGACGTGTTCCGACTAAATGGCCGTGAGTGAAGCATGTTCAGGCGTCTCTGTGTCATCTTTGTCCTTAGTTCGTCCTTAATCCAGATGTGTAAAAACATTTATTTTTATTTCACTGTGTTTCTATAATCTTAGTGATGGTAAAAACATGCAGTCTATCCCTTTATACTGCTTCTCGAACACGGAGTAGAGTAGGACTAAATTTCCCGTTTTGCGATAGTTTTGTTTAAATTAATACTGTTCATATATTAATTCTGTAACTCGTGTATTATATTGTTTAAAAAAATATTCTATGGTCTTTAAAAATGATTAAGGTTTAGTTTTTCCTGTTTAGTAAAAACGATTGTTTATTTCCGCGGGAGGAAGTCTCTAGAAGTTCCCCGGAACAGAGAAGAGCGGCTGTGTTTTTCCTCGGCAGAGAAAGAAGTCAATGTGTGGAGACTCAAACTTAACGTTGGCCCAGATATTGCACTGAGAGACAGGTCAGAGGACTATTTTCACGTATCGTTTTCTCGAGCTGCGACAGCGTGGTCTCCGTCACTAGCTCCGACATTAGCTCTGTTGTGAGTTAGCCCGGTGGCAGAGAGCTAGCCTGCTTCACAACACGGACACGAGGAAGTCTCTATTCAACGTTCGTGCGGGTCTTGAGGACGGAGCGGACGGCGGACGAGGTACAGCAGAGAACGAGAACGTGTTGCTGGTAGCCCGGGCTACGGGAGTCGTCACGCGGGGCTGTCTGGACATCGCTCGGCCTGGCTGGCTAACGCCATATTGCATCTGCGACGGGAGGTTGCGTGAGTACTTGACATTGGCACGGGAATCTAGTGCTGAAGCGAGGGATGGGACTGTGTTAAACCAGACAAAGTTATATATATATAGGTTTCAAAGTTATATATATATATATATATATATAGTAGTAGTAGTATAGTGGACTCAAAGTATCCCACAACATCCTGAGACCGATCATTAACTGAGCAGTATAGCATCAGGCATTGCATAAATGGCCGATGGACGATAGTAGAAAGAGAAGCACGATTGAGACAGATCCATGAGTTGTGACATAAGTTGTGAAATAATTTATTTATTGTAAGTATAGCACCGCATCATAGCACAGACAGTCACAACGTACTTTGATTTTATTTATTAATTCGGAAAAATATGCTTATTGCCCCCACATTGACAACAGGAGGGTATATAGCTCCCTTTGTTCTTAACTTTATACTTACTTAATAAAAGCCCTAGATAAATACAGTATGGCTACATGGCATCACTGGGGAATCAGGGGAAATTACAACAAATTAGCTCACAATATGTATTTATTACAAAATATACGCCGCTGGTTTTTATTATGGATGGTCCACCAGCCACCATTGATCTGGCACATTTTAATTGTGCAACAGCAGTGACATAATTAAGGGTGCAGAGAAAATTACTAGTGTCCGAAAGTTTTTTTTTCTTTCATTTTACAGCTATAACTCACTATATAGTACTCTACAAAGTATTCCCTGGATAGTGAAAAGTAATGAATGAGTGAGTGATTTCAGACAAAAACAAGGTCTATATTCTTTATGTCAAATTCAACATGCATTTCCTTCCCAGAATAATGTGACACCAAGGACTAAATATGTTTCCCATAAAGTCTGTTATTGTCTACAGCAGCATTAATGCGATATAATTCAAATGTATCAATATTCACAACAACAAAACAGATGGAAGCTCAGAAATTTGGACCAATTCCTTCCGCTTATTTGTGTCAGTGATACTAGCTGACTATGGACCCAAAACATCAGCAAATTCACATGTGAAAAGCCGGAGCCTATATGTAAATTGAATAGAGAGGGAAAAAAAGAAGAGAAACGGAGGAAGAAGTGTTAACTGGCATGACAGTGCATCACTTTGCATCATGTGTGACAGACTGTCATTACGCTTCACATCCAACTGCACATCTCTCTTTACCAGACTGTGGACGTCACATGATATCAGTGAAATGGAGAAGTTAACTTGAGGGTCTGTCCCCTTCCTGCCTCTCCATATACTCTGCCCCTCCAACCCCCCCCCCACATCTCTCCAACCTCACACCACCCACCACCACCGCCGCCCCTCTCCTCTCCTGCCATGTTTGCAAGAGTGAGGGCTTTGGAGGGTGGCACTCTGATGGCGTGAAGCCAGATGGCAGCCACAAGGCAGGCGACGTGGCGCGGAGCGACGAGGGTGCACACGCACACACACACCCGCACACAATCACTCGCTCACACTTTCTCTCCTTAATGAACAACCATGAATTATTCATCACACTTGCGCAGACACACGCCTCTCGCAGGGCACATACACAGCTCCTGTCAGCAACAGAAGGCTCTGCGACTTCTCTCTATTTTATTATCATTTCTCTAGGCATTTTCCTTGGTTGTAAAGGAATACCAGGTGGTGCTCGACCCCTCAAACTATCAACTCCTCCTCCTTCCTCCCTCCCATTTCCTTCTCCGTACGCCCTATCCCTCGTTCTCCCCCTTCATCTAAGTCCTTGTCATCCTCTCTCAGTCTGTTTTTCTGTTTCTCTCATTGCCTCTTGCCTTCTCTCCTGCACTTGCTTCTCTTGCCTTCTCTCCTGCACTTGCTTCCCCTCTTTTCAGCTCATCATGAGTAGGTTGCATTACAGGTCTATACCGAGAAAGAGAGTGCAGAAAAGCAAACGAGTGATAGATATATTGAAGGGTAGCTGAGAAGAATTCACATGGGTGAAATACCTGCAAGGCCACTTCTTCTCGTTCCTCCTCAGCAGCTCCCAGAGGGGTTCATTGTCCTAACTCACTCAGTCAAATTAAAGGTTGAGAAGTTCATTGTCACACAAACAAGGTTGCTTAGTATCAGTGTTTGATCTGAAACACAGACGCATACACCCCCATAACCACTGTCAGTATCTCAGTCTATTAATACCAAGCTAGCCTATACATCACAACATGGTACCTGATAACTCTATGCCTTAGCATAGGAAGAAAAATCACTTTTTCACAATTTGACTTTATTCACACTTTCATATGAAAAATCAACAAAACTGAATATGTCCTGCTCAATCTATCCTCCAGTGAAATTCCCTTGCATGTTTAACTCTTACAGTATTCTTTTAACAATTGGTAGATGGCGGAAAATGTTTTCCTTAATTCATATTGGTTGATCGTCATTGATTTCCATACATTTCCGGATGAATATTGCATGATATCCCGACCCCTAATCCTGAAACCTAAGTAAAGTAAGCCAATGGCTTGAATATATCTTGTTTTATTTATTTTTTTATTAGTTACGTTACGGCAAACGTGTTGAGTCACGTTTCTTTGTGCACCTGCATCCCCAGATTTCAACCACACACACACACACACACACACACACATACACACACTCATGCACACATTGGGAGGTTTGGGGGGTGAGAGCTGTTCTACATGTAATTCAGGGTGACGAGTAATCCTGATTGATGTTTCATCTACTAAATTAGTTAAAACACACCACTGTCCAGTTTGAAGGATCTCACCACACGTTACGTCCTAAATGCTGTCCATCAGAGTCATGTTCAGTGTGGAACATATAACATGGTTATAATTTGTTGGGCTTCTCCATCATGGGGGGTAGCAGGTTTAAAGGGGCTCTGATAGATATGAGGGATGGGTGGAGGAAAACTTGACCTGGTTGTCAAAGAGGTTCAAGGTATAAAAGGAGATGTGAAGGGGCGGAGGGTGTTGGAGGAACAGAGGGAGGAGCTGATGTGAGAGAGATGAGGGGGTCTGATAAGGTGTATGTGGATGAGACGAGGGACGGAGGAAGACGTTGAAAGGGAGAGAAGGACGGAGCTAGAGAGTGAAGGGAGGAAAGGGACAGCCTGCGCTACTGTGGTAAAGGTCACCACCCTCCCCCTGTGAGGTTGAGTGGTATTTGAACCTCAGGTTGTGGTTACAACGTCTATCCAGGGTCATGATGTGTGCATGTGTGTGTGTGTGTGTGTGTGGTGTAGGTAGGTGGATTGTGCACATGGTGGGGGGCACAGACCAGAACTGAGTTAATTGTCTGTTACAGAGAGCGGACTCCTTTAGGATCCATTGATGTGCTGAGCATCATTTGGGAGACCACAATACAACACACACACACACACACACACACACACACACACACACACACACACACACAAGGTTTTGGGAATTACACAGACGTACAGATAGGGATCACATGGAGTGAAAAGGCCAAAGCATTCTGCTGAATTAGCTCAAGAGAGACCCGATCTCCAATGTCTGCAGGATACACCTTTCCAGAGCAGTTAATAATATAAAATAAAAAAACAACAGACCAGATGAGGCTGGGCAAAATCACATCCAGATCCAGCACCTGCAACTGGTCCATCAGCACCCCCCCTACATGCTTTTCTACAAAAGGAGACTAGGCAGACAGAAATTGGAGACAATGGCTTAGACCTCATTCCACATTGATAACAGCACTCGTTCCACTCTGCACCACTGCACTTTTGTCTGACTGTTTAAAATTCTACTGTGAAAAAATACTGTAGTAAAAATCCTTCTGTGTGCCACACTTACTGAGGCAAAAGCTGATTCTGATTCTCATCGTTACAGCTTTAACATACACTCATTTTAAACAAAAGGTCCGCTAAACCATGAGTAGATCGACAGGAATAAGAAATGTCTGCTTTTTTGTTTTACATAAAAGTCAATTAAACATATATGGGTTTTGTTGATTGAAAAAATATATAATTTGAAGACAAAAACAAAGTGTGATTGTTTGTTTTTTTACTGTAATTTGAAAGATCAAACCGGTTAATTGACAAAATGATTAATTAATGATTCATTGATAAGAAAAAAACAAATTAGCAGCATCCTCACTTATTTTCACAGTTTCCTTTTCTGACCTTATACACTTTTCATATGTGACATGTAGTTATATAATCTGAATGATAAAAAATATAAATAAATATACAAAGCTTTAGTTTTTATTCTCATTTTCATCTCGTGTTCTCTTCATCTTGCCATTCATCCCATAAAACTTAATACACGGTTTGTTTTTCCGTGTCATTGAAGACGTTATGCTCGCTTACATCAAACTTGAAATAGGTTCATTATATTTTTAAAAGAGAAAGTCCAGCGAGAGAACACAGTGAACGCATTGGTTCATCTCGTCTCTGGTGGCTTTTTCATGCAAACTCATCTGGCATACAGTGACAGATACAAGCAAATGCTTTTTCCCTGCAAGAGACGTGTCGTGTATGTGATGTCCTGATGTCCTGAACAACAACCAGGGGGTCGAGTAATATTAAGAACGTCTGGATGTGAGTTCATGTTTAATACAAAAGACATGAAAGCCTGTTATGTTGGTCTTTGGCTGTGTCTTTATTCGGATCTGGTGGAGATCATGATCTGAAAACAGATCTGATTATGGAGGAGGAGGACGCCATTGTTCTTGGTGTTTCATTGCTGTGAAAGTAAGTGTGACTAATTTTGAGAGACATAAAGAGTGTGTGGGTGTGTGTGTGTGTGTGTGTGTGTGTGTGTGTGTGTGCATGCATGTGTATGTTTATCTGAAATGGAGAGAGAGAGAGAGAGAGAGAGAGAGAGAGAGAGAGAGAGAGAGAGAGAGAGCACACAGCAGGAGGCCTTGGGAAGATGTTTAACGCTAGTGTGATTGTGATGTAGCAGGACAAGGAGGGAGGGCAGTCATTTTAACCTGGGTTTTAATTTTTTTCCCCACATGGCGCCCGTCTGCACGCGACTCACCACCAACACCTCATTTTCTTACCCCGCTAATCAATAGATCTTTGCTGTGATTGGTAACTATTGAGTCTTCAAGAGGAGCAGGCAGCTGTGAAGAAGTAGATGACCCGCTCGTCTCACCAACCAACCTGACATCGATATCCCAATGCTTTCAGACACACACACACACGCTCTTTTGATTATGCTGTAATCAATAATGACATGTTTTTCTCAATAGTTACAGATCCCTATCACCTCATCCCAACAACATCATTACCATCATTCATAAATAATGCCAGTACACCAACGCTGTAACAACAATCAGTAAATCAATTCTACCTGTAGTTTTATGTCAACAGAAATAGAAAAACGTAAAACCATGTATGTTTAAGAAAAATAAGAGAATAAGGTGACAAAAAAATGCAAGTATTTTGGCCATATTTGTAAAAGATCACGTGTCAGTCATGCAGGACACACCATGGATGCCTTACTATAAGAAAGCTCCATGCTGCCGATGAGCCGGTCTTCATGCCAGTTTATCCCAGTGAATAAAAAAATCCCCTGCGGCCCTGAGAAGCATTTTCCCAAGGACCGCTATCTCTGTGAAAGTACTGATAGGACCCTCAAACTGCTGACAGGTCAGTCGTTACTGTGAATTTCAACCATGAAGAATTCACATTTGTAGAACTTTCCCAGTGGCTAGAAATGGTATTTTTATGTGTATGATATCATCGCAGTGTTGGCTCGTCATAAGATAAGATATGAAAAAAAAAAAGATCTATATGAATTTTTAAGTAAAGAAGTTCCAGGAATGAATGGGGATTATATTTGAAGTAAGAAGAGTTCAGTTATGTTCTTATCTCTTTCTTTTTTTTGAAGTTCAGGACACACCCACAGTCTTTGAAATTGACGAAACATTTGGCTCCGTAAAGGCGAGTGGAACGCTTCACAGGGTTGGGGCCTCCCTCCCTCTGTGTCTGTCTTAAATGGCTATGTAATTGCGGGGCTGTTGTTCATGGGCCCCTGCTGTGTGTAGACGAGAGCTTGACTGCTTCGATCCTGACCCCTTGATCCCACCTCTCATTCTGTCTTCTTCACTCTCCCCCCTTTGTTTTCTGCCCATCTCCCTCTTAATTCCCATCTCTCTCTCTCTCTCTCTCTCTCTCTCTCTCTCTCTCTCTCTCTCTCTCTCTCTCTCTCTCCTTTACCCAACATGCATTCTGACCGCACAGATACATTTCCGTCTGTGGTAAATAGTCTAATGTCCGGCCCAGCGGGGAGGTGGACACACGCGGGGGCTGGGCCAGGTTAGTAAAAGCACAGGAGTGCGGGGGCCTAGCAGGTGCAATCTTTAAAGCCTTAACAGTGATATGGAGATAAAGATGGAAGCAGACTGAATCCATTGTTGTTGCTACATGGGGCTCCTCCATCATCTAATACAGTGAATGATTCAGGCCTTAGATCATAAATCAGTAGAGATAATTTCAATTTCCACATCCGTCATTTTAAGTCCTATTTCTCTAAACAAACATTTGTACTTGTTTTTGAATGGAAAACCGATCAAATAATATTATGACTACACTTGAAAGCTTGTCCTCGTCTTTTTTTTAGATTTAGTTATACGTCAAAAAGGCCTTGAAAAGGAGACTCTTTTCCATGTTCACTGGTTGACAGACAGATGGATGAACAGCTGGATCGAGGGGACCGTCTTCTATTATTTTGTTTTGTGCGACTAAAGCAGAAGATACTTAATGATCATTTTCTATTTCCCCTCCCCAATACCAAATCCTTGTGAGCTTATAACAGCTATATTGTCATAATGTTGTGTTTTTCTCTCCCAAGTTCAGAGGGATTTAAAAGAAACAGCCATTAAAATTCATATGTGCAGCTTGGTTTCACAGCAGCTGTTGACATAATTACAGAGAGAGGAAAAAAAAGTGTGAAATTAATTTTCAAATTTAATGTAAATTATAGTGATTGGCAGAGCTGCGCTAATCGCCATTCATGTACAGAGAAAATATGCATGCCTGGAGCTTGTGCGAGTGCATGGGTAGCAGCTCAGATAAACAGACCATCAGAAACCGGACCAGATACAGACGGATGTAAAATACACAAACACGCAGTCCATCAGCAACTGAACAACAATCATACATGACAAAGTAGCACTAATAATATTAACGACACAATAGCAAAGTTCATTGCAACATTTTCACCTTGTTGTCACTTAAAGCTGATGCTCCAGACATTTAAGGCTTTTTAAGGCATGATTTTCATTATTATCATATATTAGAATTAATTAAATAAAATATTCATAAAATTGAAATGTTACTATGTCGCAAACACACACACACACACATTTATGATTCATACCAACATCACACTCTTTATTTATTTATACTCCTTACTTCCGTTATGTCTCCTAATCATCATCTATCATATGAACAACAATTACAGTGTTTATTACCTACATTATAGCAGATATAAGAAGACCTAAGTGTTTATGTAAGCTATTTCTAAAAATAGAAATAGATACCTAGAAATTAAATTTCCTCATTTCTCCTATAAACACAAATTTTAAATATTAAAACTGTGTTTAGTTATGTTTTCATTCATATGGCATCATCTAGTTATAAATGTTTCACAGGATAAACTGATACATTAATAATGCCCTTACATGTACGTCTGCTATCAACTAAAGTACATATTATTATTTATTTAATGTGTATACAAAGCTTAGCTAAATGGGAGGATAGAGTAAAGTTACCTTAAATTGTTTTTTTGTTTGTTTGTTTGATTTATTCTGAGTATTTCATTGCTTTTGTTTTAACTGACTGGCTTCTAAGATGACAATAGAGTTTTGTTTGTTTGTAGATTGAATTATTAAAATTAATCCCCTGAAGGGAAACAATAAGTTGCTTATTTCACAGAGTAAAAGTGATTTATTACAAAATAATTGCATAAAGGCTAAAAGTTTAATTTCAGATGTAAGGCGCTAACTTCTTGTTTCAGCCTGTTTGTGTACGTGTATGATTGATTTAAATGACAATACAACATCAAAAAGAAATCCAGTTGTATTCATGTGTCAATAAAAACGTCTAATGAACGAATGTCTTTAAAATATTTTCAAAAACATCTGTAGGCACATTACATGCTCACATCTGCTACAACTGCAGTAAAACAGCCACCCGCCCACAGATTCTGCCTTCTTGAGCAGGTCCGACTCATTGCACACATCAAACAACATCACCCCGTTTACATGGAATTATTAAAAAGCATTGCTCACAACTGTTACGACAACTGTTGATCATCTTCTGCTGGGAACACATTCACAAAATGTTCATGAAATATGGTAGAAACTGTGGTCGTAAATGGTTTGTTATGGATAAATCAAGGGAGAAAAACGCATCAATCTATGGATCAAAATCAAAGGGTCACACTTATATTTGTTCTACCTTTTTTTGGGGGGGGGGCAAAGTTGATGTTTCATGCTCTTTTGGTTTATCAGCTTCTTACAACAAACATATGGGACTGTTTATATGCTTTATGAATATATTATAGACTGATTCATGCAATTACATGACATATGCGTTTTTACTTATTTCATCTAAAGGTATATTATGCAGGATTTTCCTTAAAAAAGGCTAATATAAAAAAGAATCCCCTCTGACCCTCTAGAAGTGTACAACAGTGTCTGCCTGCAGATAACCGGCCCTCTGCCTACATTTGTGTTTGGAACATTTCAGGGCGTACGCCTTTGGGAATTGGGTTTGTCTCCGCTACACATGGGAAAGAACACATCCAAGAGGAAGCTATGAAAATGTGAGACATACAGCAGTGAAACATCTGTGAATCTGTAGCTGCAGTAGTTAAAGCGGGCTCAAGGTTGCTCTGGAAACCCCAGTCAGGGCATGTGTGCTTCTGGTGTGGCTGAGTGGGGGAGGAAGGGCCAACTTTGGATGTTGCATTTACAAACAGGTGCACAGAATGTCTATAAAGGAGAACTCACTACATCAACGTGTTCACAGGTCTTGAGGAGGTCTACTGCATATGTGAAAAGGGCCTTTTTCCCTCCAGAGGGACCTAATGATTTGCCTCAAGTAATGTTACAGTCAGTATCAGTTCAGTCTGAAGACAACACGTTTGAGAGAAAACAAAACTTGGTGAGGAGTTTGATCAAAGTGAGCTAGCGAGACCTCAGTAGGCAGCTCCTCATCTCTGCTGGAGGCTACTAGCAAAGCACCAAAACAAAAGAGGAAAAAGTTGGTATCATAACTTCGGCTGCATCAATTTTGATGCTTTTTTTTTTTTAAACTGTCCATCAACAGTCTGATAATGTCATCGAAGTGCAATGGTAAATCTGCTCATTACAGTCTCTTTTCCAAATAAACTTCCAATGTAAGTTAACTTAAGTGAGAACAGGTTGCCTCAACGTGGAAACATGTTCATCTTGCTAATTGGTACTCACATTTATACCTTTATGTATAAATCCAAATTGTATACAACAAGTATGTTCATAAAACATTTATGAACAAAAACGCACAGAGCGTATATCTTTTGCTATCCTGGAGGCCTGTCACTCAGAATATCACCCTGGCATCTGGAGTATACCCACCTCCACCCAAATTAAAACAAGGAGGGCAAAAAATATATTTTCCAATTCAGCAGATGTGAGTCATTTCATCTTGTGATTCAAATGAGTTTGGTGTTTTGTGTGAACAGATGTCCGTACCCCGCCTCCTTTATCAGCATTAGCTGATTGGGTTTTAGCATGCAGCTTGCCGTGCCTCTGCCTCACAGGTACTAACACACTAATCTGCCTCTGCACAGCTGTGCAGCACAGTGGAGGAGGGAGGAGAGCAAAAAAAGCAAGGGAGCAAGGGCAGAATGGAAACATGGAGGAGGGCTGGGAGGGAGATGGAGAGGGGAGATGTAGGGAAGGTGGGTGAGACGGCGAGCCAGAGGGCAGCCTGGAGAGAGGATGTTGGTGAGACAAAGAGAAGACTGGAGGAACACAGATGCTGGCAGAGGGAAGAGGACGAGAGAGAGGGAAACAAAGGAGAGGTGGAGAGAGAAAGTGTAAATAGGAAAATGAATGAAAGAGGACAAAAACCTCAGTCAGAAAGTTTGAGTGTGTACATATCTGTGTGTGTGTGTGTGTGTGTGTGTGTGTGTGTGTGTGTGTGTGTGTGTGTGTGTGTGTGTGTGTGTGTGTGAGAAAGAGAGTGTGTGTGTGCAGTGAGGGCAGTGGCTGTCAGATAACCCCTCAGCAGCTTCTTGACCTGTAGCAGTTCACACAGAGAGCACCTGCACAGCGACGGTCATACTGTGGTGACACACTTTCTCTAATAGAACGTGTGGGTGCTCACAGGTGTGTGTGTGTGTGTGTGTGTGTGTGTGTGTGTGTGTGTGTGTGTGTGTGTGTGTGTGTGTGTGTGTGTGTGTGTGTGTGTGTGTGTGTGACTTCATCCACCTAATCCAGCTTTGTGTTGCCCCCCAGCCATGTTTAACTCCATTCTGCACTCCTACTCGTCTGAACTGAAATGTTAGATATCTGTGGGTGTGCATCTGATTGTGCATGTGTGTGTGTGTTGTGTGACAATGTGGCACAGACCTCTGGTGCGTTTGTTTACCCAGCCGTCCTGCCGCAACAACAGGGCTCTTTCTGTCTGCGCACCTGTTCAGCAGCCTTGACATCAGCAGCACTCAGCGCACAAAGACCACCTCTGCACCCCAGAACGGAGCAGCAGGAGGGGAGAGTGAATTAAGGCTCTGGAGGGGGGGGGAGCAGAGCGTAGGGAGGGAAAGTGTGATGGTGAGAGAGAGGTAGAATGAGCGAGAGACAGCAGAGGGATGTTGAAAGGCTGGATGTGAGTCATGTGGAGACAGATGGAAGGCAATGAAGGAAAGAAGGATTGGGGAGACGCAAAGTTTCCAAGAACAGGTTCAGGGTGGGAAACAAACATTTGGCTTAAAACACTGTTAGAGAGGGTGGTGGTAAAAAGGGGAAAGAGATTTGATGGGTGGGTGGTGACAGCGAGGTGAGGCGGTTGGGTGCTGTGTCCCTTGCGTCATTCTCCTCCACCCCGGGAGTTGATCGGGTGCACTCAGCTTGTGAGCTCATTAAAAAGCACCCATTATCCCGACATTTGCACGCATCGCATGCAAAACTAATTTACTTGTAAGAAATTAAAAGTTCATTTTAATTGAGCTCGCGCTGCAGTATGCAAATTAGGAGTACATAATGTACATCGATGCGGAGCAGACAACACGCTGGAAATGGACTTAACCCTTTCCTAAAAATACGGGTATCCTTAAGTCAAAACTATAAACAGTGTCCAAACAATACGTTACAGTGTATGATAGAGATAATGTGTGCATTCGTCTGTTAGGACACATAAAGGAGTAAAACGTCACGATGAGATCTGAATTCTGTCATGTTTGCAGTCAAGTATCAGCAATGCCACCAACAACATCAGTGTTTACGTCTTTTCAAGCCAGAGCTGCTGATTTACATCTCTGTTAAAATTAGAGGTGTGTATCATGGACTTGTCTGTGAGTGTTCGGGTCTATATGTGCAAATCTAAGTTTGTCAGAAGTGTTTTCTGCTCAATCAGTGAAGCAGTGGAGATCCATACATATATTCCCCAGATAGAGGGGAGAGGTCAGAGACAAAGATGGGGGTGGAGCAGTAAATAAGATGGAACTGAGACGTGTGTTTATGTTTCCTCCCAAGAGTGTGTCAGCTCAACCTGAACCATGTGACCTTCCTGACCCAGCATCCCACCCTGTCAATACCGGATAACACATTGATAAAATGACACCGTCACCTGGAGCGTTCCATTAGAGGATGGGGGGTGCGGTGTTATGTTGTAGTCTTTGATTTTCTGTGATTTGTTTCATTTTGCTACAGTTTTATTTTATAGTTTTATATAATACAGGAGCTGATGTGAGAATTTGTGTAAGTCTTAAAGTTTCCTATTGACATATCGCCAAAACATAGCACCAACCCTCTTGTTCCCCCTCAGGTAAACAGTCAGCATTTGTATTATTGTCGGCACTGTTAGCATTGTTAGCACCGTTAGCTGTGAGAGCGATTGAGAGGCAATAGAAATGATCTGACTGAGTATTTACCACCTTTGATGATACATAAATAATTATTCCATAAAAACGGACAAATGTAGTTAAACTGTGTCATTAAAGCATGCTGAGTCAGCAGTGACTCTGCTTTAATCCATGCAAATGTGTTCACCCAGTGACGACAGGTGAGCCTGGCACTATCAGGGCACGGCTGGTTGGCACAGAGAGTCGGCGTGGAAGGCGGGCGCGTAGTTAGCTGGCGTGTGCAGGCCCTTAATGAGCAAAGTGTTGATTTGGCGCTGATCCTAATAGGATCAAAGCTGTCATGTGGCTCCCCCGATGGCTGACAGGAGGCCAGGCCTGGCGCACCACCAAGAAAAAAGAGAGACAACATCACTTTCACAGGCTATGTAAGTACACATAGTCAAACACAGCCTCTTTTCTCTTCCCTGTGTCTTACTCACTCCCTCTTTGGCACTAAGTCTACCTCCTTTGTCGCTTTGCAACTCTTCCTTTTCCTGTATGGCAGCCCTTCCTCCACTTTTACAGACACATTCACACAAAACATACAAACGAGCTAATGAAGCTCCAGTCAAGGAGTCAAGTCACTGGAAAAGCCTCAAGGCCATTATTTCTAGCAAACTGAAGTCACCCACAGTGAGGGCAATAGGAACGATGTTTATTGAATGTAGATGATATTGTAATGCACTAAGGAGCGTCTCAGCTGGCTTCAGCTCATTGAGAAGAATGATTTATTGTGCAGGAGTAAGTGGGGTTTATTTTGGCTTGGGAGCGCTGCATGCCCTAAGGGCTGGTGATGGATTCACTCGAACACATGCATGCACTGTCATTTAGAGATATGCACACACACACATACACACAAAGAGCAACGTAAAGGCAGACGGAGTCACGTTGAAAAACGGTATCCAGAATGAAATAAACTGCAAAATTCCAAAGGCAGATATGGTAGATAAAGCAAGGGTAAGAGAAAGGAGACAAAGACAAAGAAAAAAAAATCCTGACTGAAAGAACCCCCCCCCCCCCCCGCTTCCAAATTAAAATGCAAATGTTTTTTTTTTTCTTTCTTTTTTTTTGTTATCATTATTTGCCTCATCCTCTTCATCCCACATGCCACCCCACCCTTTCGCCCTCCACCCACACCACCCATCCCCCTCGTCTCCTCCATCCTTTTGTCTCAAAATTAGTGAAGCAGAGTGCTCGGGCGGCTAATTATGTATTCAAATGAAAGAGGCTCGTTAATGTTGCACTGGGGAGAGGCAAGATGATTGGGAGAGGGTGATGGAATTGAAATGAGTGCCGGGGTGTCGTTCGCTCACTCACTCGCTCGGGTGGCGGTGGTGGAAGAGGCGGTGGTGCATCTGGAACCAGCCGAGCACATCCCGGCAGATGTCACCTCCCGGGGGGTGATTGGAAGGCAGGGTGGGAGAGAGACAGAGGTGGGGTGTGGAGGGAGGTGTGAGGAGGGGGTAAGGAGAAGGGGGGGGAGCATGGTCAGACAGGAGACGCACACTTTACAATGACAGGATGGGTGGGTAGTAGGGAGGGGAAGTGAGGCAGGGAGGGAGGAAAGGGTGATGTGGAGGAGGGGTGTGTGTTGGGAGGCTGGGGGGGGGGGGGGGGCACATGGCTTTGTTTCTGCAGAGGACACACAAAGAAGAGAAATGGGATGGTTAATTTAGCTCAGCAGAGAAAAGGAGAAAAAAAAACAGAAATGAGCTAATGAGCATGTTGTTGTTGTACGTGTTGTCGCTCTATATGGTCGCTCTGCTATGTGACCCGCTGCAGCTTGTGTCTGTGAGGAATCATGTGACAAGGACGACGAAGAGGCTAATTCCGTCTATCAGACTATACACCTGCATGCCGAACACAACCTACAGAACATTGTTAACCAGGCTTGCATCTGTGCATATATCTCAGGGCTATATCACTGAAACGGTGTAAATATTGAACCTTACAGACAACCTCAGGGTACCAAAATAGTTGAATATGCTGTGTGTGTGTGTTTGTTGTAGCATTCGGGTGTTGTGTGGTATCGAAATGAACGAGCGGCAAGGTGCATTGAGTCATGCTGCAGAGGAAAAAAGTCCAGGCTGAATGATGCACAGAGGCAGGGAGAGATGAGGTGAGGTGTTCATACAGCACCAGCCATCTGCTCTCTGTGTCCTTCATCTGACATACTTCTCACCCGTATTGGCCCATACACACATGCACAGACACAAAATCAGGCCTGCTCGCTACACACTCACACACACACACACACACACACACACACACACACACACACACACACACACACACACACACACACACACACACAGAGTTTCCTCCAGTCGTATCCTGTATTCATGAGGGCTGTCCTGCCAGCTCTGTACCCTGAGGCCCCTGGCCCTGTGGCCTGCAGCTATCATTAGAGAGAGCCTGTACTCTCATTATTGATCCCCTGCCTGATAATGCTATGCATGCTTGGTCCCGGGAGGGCACCACTGGGACCAGTGGCCCCCACCAGCCCTGCACAGCTGCTGTAAGGGTGTTCCATCAACGACACATCAGTGCACACAAGCATACACATATACTTTCTACCCAGCCAGCACAGAGGCATGTGAAACGCATACTTAAACAGGGCATAGGTGTGACTGTGGCATGATGGATATTCTGCATTGTTACGTTGGAGAGACAAAGTCATGAAAGAGAATTAAAGGTTGCTTATGGGATCTATCTATCTATCTATCTATCTATCTATCTATCTATCTATCTATCTATCTATCTATCTATCTATCTATCTATCTATCTATCTATCTATCTATCTATCTATCTATCTATCTATCTATCTATCTATCTGTCTATCTGTCTATCTGTCTGTCTGTCTGTTATGTTTATATGACTCTCTTTCTGATTCTTTCTTTTCCCCCTCCATCTCCTCCCCATTTTTTTCCCCGTGAATCTCTGACGGAGATGCATGGTGTTTCTAATTTGGCATGCAGACATTAATTCCAGCACAGCTGCTGCCTCTTCCTCCTCCTCCTCCTCCCTCCATCCTCTCCCCCCCCACCCTCCGCCACCCCCTCCCACACCCACCCCCTCATCCCCACGTCTCCTCCTCCCTCCCTCTCTCCCTGAAGGCTTCTCTCTAATGTGCAGCTTCAGAGAGGCGCGGCAAATTAACACCATTTGTTCTGCGGAGCATGCCTTCTTCTCAACACTACAAGCATATCTTATGAGGTTTGTCTAAATGTGAGAGGGAGCAGGAAAGAGAAATGTTGCAACGTTGTTTTCCCCCTATTCAAATCTACAGCAGACACCAGCCCAAAACACATCTCAGAGTGACTTTTTCAGTTTTTTTACACAAGGGATTGCAAACCTTGCTTCTTTCTTATCCCTGCAAAGCTGTGCCTTGAGCAACAGAGTGTTTTTTGACACTACTCACCGGCACTGACAGAGATCAAACTGTGAAAATTGTCTCTGTTAGAGCAGCCAACATCTGCCCAACTGCTGAGATCTCTGTCACATTAGACGAAATGCTGTGGCCGTACAATTTATCTGTTAGCACACATCAGTGATCTCTCAAAACAAATGTTTTATTCAAACTTAAACCCCCATTAGAAGCAAATATCAGTTTTGTCAGAGGAATGGCAGTTGAAACGGTGGACCATATGTGCGCGTAGAGCGAGGGGAGAAAACAGAGCAGAGGAGGTGGAGGAGGAAAGGTGGGGGGAGGAAGGTGTGTGGAGGCAGGAGCATCTGTATACTCCCAGACAGGTTGTTTTGGTATTCTAAGTCCGGGCTGACAGGAATATTGAATAAGGCAGACCCGCCTTTGCATATTGCACACAAAGAAACACAGCCACATGCACAGACACACAGCCCTCCATCCCACCCCTGCATAGATCCAGCAGGACTCCCTCTGTGGGCACAGCTCCTTTTGAACTGTGGGGTAATTCCCTTTTGCACTTCTTTTCCTCCCTGCATTGTACCTCCCTCCCTGCCTTCCCTTCTTCATCTTCTTTTATTTACTTTTACTTTCTCTCTGCACCCCTCCCTCTGAACTTCTCTCTTACTCCGCATCTCCCCTCTCCTTTGCTCCCTCCCTCCTTCCTCCTCCTCGCCTCCCAGATAACGGCATTATTAATTGGCCTAGTTGACCTACACTCCTGATAAACTCATCCCACCGAGGATCCCTGCTTCTCGTTCACCGCTGCTACGTGGGGATTACTATCGTCTTCCCCCCACAGGAGACCATAAACACTGAGTGATCGGAATGAAGTCTACCTGCAAGGAGATGGCATATACAGATACACACAGCTGCAGAGACAGAGAGAAAATGAAAGAAAGTAAGAAATGTGGGAAAGAGAAGGACATTCGGGGTCGTATTCACAGCCAACTGTGGAAATCAAATGTTTTTAGTTGCTAATAATTGAAGAGTTGTAGTAGCTGCTAATTAGCCGCTGATGTGAAAGCAATTTGATTAGCTGGGCCAGAGAGTATTCAGCTGTGTCTCAGCTGGGAGAGAGGTGAATAACCTCTACCACAGGTGCATGCTGGGAGACTGCAGGATCGGCCTCTGAAACTAAACAACTGCATGAGATCAGAAGAAATATCTTTGTAAAAACATCTTTCACAATGTTCCCTGGCCTGGACAGTGAAGAGGTGTAGATTCGAGAAATTGATTGAGCAATGGACAAACAAAAGAAGAAGAAGAAGAAGAAGAAGAAGAAGAAGAAGAAGAAGAAGAAGAAGAAGAAGAAGAAGAAGAAGAAGAAGAAGAGGGGGATGGAGAGCAGGAAAGGAGAGATGAAGTGTTTCTGCACTTGGAAAGCTGCCGCCACATCTGCTCGTCCATGATGTCTGTGCGCCAGCCGTCAGCTGTCATTTTGGACCGCAGTCAAGCGGAGCAGAGGTACCGCCTGGCTCCCTGCCTCCCTGCCTCCTTTTGTACCCAGAGAGCTGGTTTGTCTTTCCACAGCTTTGAAAATGAGCTTCTCCATCAGCCCTCCTCCATTTTTTTTTTTTTTTTTTGCTCTCAACCTTGATTTCCTTGAATACAGATTTTTGGGGCATGGCATTCAGGTTAAGAAAAACAATGATGTCCTTTCCAGGTTCCTCGTGCCAGGATTTGGAGTGCCACTACTTGGCCAGTGAGGCAAATCACAAATGATACTTGGAAGTCTGCTGATAAGTAATGGCCTCCAAACCATTGTCCAAACAACAAGCCAATCCATCACGGAAAACATGCCACTAACAGCCCAACAGGATGCATTACTGCGGAGCATTTAGCCCAATTATCACCACCAAACAAAGAATTTAAGTGTCCCAATGCATTAGGCAGGGTTGTAAATAATGGCATTGTATTTAAGCACTACCATTAGGCTTCACAGACAAACATCAGTTATTCAACACTCCATTCAGTCCCCACCCATCTGCCTAATAAAAGTGAGCGAAAGAGAGAGAGAAATCAAGAGTAGGGTAAAGGAAAGGTGGAAAGGACGGGGAACGATCCATCAAAATGCACAGCATGTTTATTGCACTGTGCCAATGAAAAATACACTATAAAGAGAAAAAAAAGCATGTGGTGAATGACTCCGAGAGAAACAGGAAGGTGAGAAGATCCTCTTGCGTGTTGAACTGTTGTTGTGCATTAGACAGCCAGGCAGCAGGGTGATGAAATAAATAAATAAGTGGTCTCTGGTCTGTGCGGCGCGGTGCTGTGCTGCGGTGCCTGGTTGCCCATGAATATTCCATGAGGCAGAGAGTGGGGAAGTGTGCTGCCTGGAACATCTGGTCCGGTCCACAGGGACCCTCGTGGCGAGAAAGCTGCAACTTCAGGAAGAAAGGAGGAAAGGAGGAGGGGGAAAAAATGCCAATAAAATGAAGGGAGAAAAAAAAAAAAACAGCAGCAATCAGCAAGCCTGCGCATCATATGGTTGATTTGTTTTGCTAATTTGATTTTAAGACCAGCGGCCCCAGCCAGTACAAAACAAACTGAATGAACGAAATCAGCGAGCAAAATAAATCCTGCTCCACAACGTCAGGGTCATCTTTTTTTTTTCCCGCCGCAGCTTTGTGCGTGATCAAACATGTATTCCACACTGCACAGGCACTTGTTTGCATGCCGATAAATTAGTATTCAAATTGGCACGGCTCAATACAGTTAGATGTTCGTTGTGAAAGAGCTGTTGAGGTTTGCGCCGCTTTTTTTCGGAAGCCATTCTGAATGAGCGTATTGCATATGTGATTATGTTGTTACTCACTTACGTGTCTGCCTCTGCATTCTATTAGTATGTATGTGAGCAGGCAGTCAAGTGTGGAACATGCAACGCTGTGATTCAACAAGGGGGCTCAATGTGAAGAAACCTTCTAGGATGGAAATGTGTAGACGGCGAAGGCAAAGAGGGGCCGTGTGATGAGTGTGATGCACATGGCAGAATGCAAAGCAAAGTGGCACAATGACTGTGGCCTTGCTCATGCATCTGTATCATTGGAGTGGCCCAAACACTTTGGCTAGATAATGAATATGATAGACTATCCTCACCAGAAAGATCATTGACAATAATACTGCGTGGTCAACATTCAGTTCCATTTTCACCTCTAATCTGTGCATGACAACTACGATATGGATGAGGGAAATATTGTGTTTCTACCCAATAAAGACAAAAACATAATGTTTCATTACTGTACAGTTATATACCGTGTGGTATAGAGAAACAGGGACACTGGTTGCAGGTCTGTGATGAGATGCAAAATGTGGTCTCCTGCATGAAAGTAAGTCTGACCTCCAAGCCCTAACAAGGGAATTCCTAGAACACTTATTTCTTCAAACAGCATGAATCCACTTACAGTAGGCCTATTATGTTCTTAAACCTACATATAAAGTTACAGGAAAGTCAAAGAACATCTTCTAGTCGGTGTTGCTTTCCTTGAACCATAAAGACACTCTTTTCCTGACCTTAACCAAGGTGTTTGGTACATTTTCAGACACTCTTTTAACTGTAAAATGACAATATTGGGGGTTTTATGCCAGGAAGTGGGTTGGATGTTATACAGCAGCAAAAGAAAGTCTTCAGGAGGAGGTGGGTGTGTGTTTTTGAACAAAGTGTATGACTTTGACACTGGATACTGTGTGCATCCCATCTCTTACCAATAGCCAACCATGAAGCCTACTTTTTCCTGTCAGCATATCTTTAATCCTATCCAAAGCTTAGTAAGTTTTATTTCCTTGATCTTAAAAAGACCCTGACCTTAATGAAAGCTGAAAAAACACTTGCATTCCTTTCGAACGGAGGGTGTGTGGTTTTGGAGGGCACTGACAAACAACCTATGCTGTCATTCTGGTATGTTGGAATGTGAACAATCGACATCCGTCACACACACTGATACCAACAAGAATGTGTGGACTCACACACGCTCGCAGCCACACACCCTGTATCTGTGGTAAAATTCAAACGTTTTTTTATCTCCAGCAATTCCAGTCTTTTTTTTAATTTTCTTTTTTATTAAAACCGATTACTGTGAATGGTGAATAAACCCTGACTTTCTGAGTGGAGGAGAATGCTCTGAATGGTATAATGAAGTTCCCCACACTGAAACACCTCAAGGTTTTCTGCTTTAGAAAGCGTCTGACACTGCTATTCAAGAACAAAAATACCAATCCTTTTTGCAACACAGTAGTCGCAAGGTTGGTTAGAAAACCCTGCACAGAATTGTGTGCTGAAAGCAACTCTCTAAGAAGCAAGAAATAGAATGGGGAAATTAATTAATTTGTCGTTGTTATTCCTCCTGTGACTTTCAATGAAAGTAAATATGCTCGTTTGTTTTCAGGCCTTGTAAATCTTTATTTACGTGAATGTTTTTTTGAATGCTTGTTGTTTTTTAATAACTCTTTTGTTGCTTCAGTTTACCAGATTTTGGTTTTATTAATCCTTAAAATAATGCTGCATGTAGAATATTTATTAAGTTTGTCCCCCGCATTATTTGTTATTTTGAAAAAAAAATGGGTGGCAACTGACTGTAAACATTGCTTAGTATTGTACGGTAATCAATGTATGCATTGGTAAGAAAACATGCTGTTTGGAAATAGAAATACATTTCAACAGAAACCATCAAATAAAGGAAATTAACTGTTTTCTGTGGTACACAATGATAAAGTTGTTTTTACAATATGTTTGTGAAGTCTCATAGAGACAGCTACTTAAATTAAATTCATTATCAAAAATATATTAGCTCTTACAATATTACAATATTGTATGAGGTGACAGCGTCTCCTTAATTTTCTATCTGTATCAATATGGAGTAATAGCAGCTGGAGCCTGGACCTGAGAGCACTGGTGGATGAGGATCAGGGTACCCTATCCTGGGTACTGGATCAGGGAGATCCCTTCATTAGGCAGAGCCAACCCTGTGATGATTGGCCTTCACCACCGAGCACCTGAGCACTACTCACCGGCCAGGCTCGCTGCTATCTACGCTGCTGCTGCTTGCCGTGATCTTTTAGAGTTTCATTGTCATGGCAGTTGTATAGTACTCTAGGAAAATAAATGCAAACTGCTTCTATTTTATTCATTTATGTTTGTGTTCGGGTAAATGTCTATCTGGAAATACAAGGAGCCTCTTGGCATATGACTGGTTAGTCAGCGAACAGAGGGAAAAGCCTGAATTGCCTTTTCTGTCTCAAGCAAATCTATGTTCCTATATGAATACATTACACTCTAACACTTTTCAAAGAATCCACCTTCACAACCCCCCCATATGCAGGCTTGTGTGGACTCATTTGAATATCTATTTGATTTTCTATACAGTTTTTCAATGTCAAAGGATCCTGTGGCTACATTGTTGAAGTGATTAAGTAACTGCGTGTCTTTCATCAATTGCTACAAAGTAAGCCATGTTTCATTACTGATCTTCCGTTGTATGTCTTGCAACTTAAGGATCCACCAAAAGCCTTGTATGATTAATAATGATGCATTTAAAAAAAAATGCTGTTAATTTGAGCAGAAAGCTTTCAATGTGATGAATAGTTTACACTTTAGATCAGGGGGATTGCAGAGATGTTTGTTAACGTTTATACATAGAGGGGCCATTTGTAACAGGTGAGGGAAATGTGAAAATCTTAATGTCAACATATTAACGTGTGATGAATTTACACTTTAGACTTGTAAACGATCTTATAATACATTTACACACAACTTATATAAGGTAAGTAACATGGTTCATGTAAGTCCCTATACATAAGTAACGTTTGAAGAGACTTTCTTGACCTCTTCTATTCTATTCTATTCTATTCTATTCTATATTATATTATATTATATTATATTCCTGTGTACTACAGTGCAGAGGGAAAAGACAACTTCATGCCTTCTCTTCACCTGCATGCCAGGAACTTCACTGGTAGGACATTTCACAGAACACATTGATTCATAATAGATAAATAAAAAAAGATTTATTACTCAATGATGAATGATATCTTTATGAATATTTCAGCATTCACCAAATGTTTATGACATACAACAACATTTGTGATATGTTATCATAAAAGTTAGTTATCGTGTAAACCTCCCATATAAAAGCGTTCGTATTGCAACATTCTGCGTTTTCAGACGTTTTAGTTCCCAAACAACCCAATCAGAGAGCTGCTGAGATCTGCTGAGAGCTTTGGATATGTGATCCGTCAATGGGTTCACTTACATGGGATTATTTGATGTGGAAATGGTCCATGTTGGTGAACTTTGTCCGACAAAAATGTTAAAATGTCTTGATACAAATAGCTGACCTACCTACATACTTTCTTCTGTTTTATCTCCCCCTGACACCTGATTTATTCAGGAGATGCAAGAATATGTTGTATCATCCTTTGTTAAGCTTTTGTGGCTTTGAGCATATTAATACCCAATTCTGACAATGTTGGCTGCTTTAATGTGTACGGGCATTTAAAATATGGAAACACAGAGAAGTGTTTCACACATGTTACGAGCAGAGAGTGTGGGAGCACACTGCACATCTGCTCTGCAGAGCTGATGGGAGTAGAGGAATCCTCTGCTCCAATATGCTCTTATGTATTGTCTGTTTGACCATAATATCTGTGGTGAGAGACCACATTAGCACAACTCATCCATCACACACAGGCACGCCACTCACATGCACACACACACACACACACACACACACACACACACACACACACACACACACACACACACACACACACACACACACACACACACACACCTTAACATCACTCCAAGCCACATATTTCCTTTTGCACCTGTGACCTTCAGAGCCAGAAAAGAAAAGCACACATGCACCCATACATCTGTCCTTAACCCCTCCTCTACAACAGAGATGGCCTCTTCATCTTCACCTCTACTCCTTTTACACCTACACACAGCAGGACAGGGAGAATCGCTCTGCTCCCTGCCCCCCATGGCTCTGCAAGCGCTCCATAAAATGTATAAGCAGTGTGTGGCACTCCAAGTATGTAACCTTGAGCCATTCACATCGGGCTGTACTGATTATTACAAGCCTTGATAGTGAAGAAAACTGAGAATTTGAACAGAAAGGCCACAAAGCCAAATCTAATGGGGTCAGAACATTTGCAAGGATTCCTCCACCGCTGTCGTTGTGGACGTTAGTGTTGAATGTGAGTTTGTAGAATCACTCCAGCATATCAGTCATAGTAGTTGTGTATGAATTAGCAGATATGACTTCCTCACACCAAGCACTCAGGAACCACACTTGACCTGTCATTGCTAGTTTACCAGTTGTTATTTTCATGGACGTGCGAGTGTAGAGGTTGCGGAGGCGGATGTCTCTGCACATAACACACCGCCTCTCCAGCAGCCAGTGCGTTACACAGTCCCCAGATTCAGCACCACCTGTCAATGGACAGCGACAAATATATAAAACAAATATAAAAATATATATTTTCTTCATACCAGTTGTGCTATTTATCAATCGCATTTGTTGTGAGTCATCTATATTTGGTATTACACATACATTTTAGAGAGAAAAAAGGTTCCAAAACTACTTTTCCCATCTGCAGCGGAACACTTCAATAGCTCTTATCTAAATAATTTGGTCCTAAAATGCACTAAAAGGCGAATCCAAAGTTATTTTTCTGCGGCCAGTCATGTGAATGAGACCGAGCGCCTGGGAGGCCGGGTTAGAGTAAACACTTTTTGATGGCCCCAAAGATACGGACGGTCATAGGAAGATCCAGGTCATTTTATCACTATGGCGTCATGCGCTACTGAGCAACTCTTACAGGGATCGAATCTTTCCAATTAAGCTTGACGACATACGTTTGGATTTCCTTTCCTCTAAGCGTGTGTCCAGTTTGAGCACATCGGTGTGCTGTGTGCAGTGTAGGAGAGGTACGACAAGAGTTAAAGTGTGCAAACTAATGCGTCTTACATCATGCACAACATGTGCATTATATATATATATATATTGTGTGTTCATACAGTGCTCTCCTTTATGTTTCCCTATAGTCCCTCTATCAAATCAGCAATTTAGATAGGATGTTGGTCTGTTTTCACAGCAGACGCAAGGAGTAAATTAAAAGCAGTGGCTGACAGAGAACCATATGGTACCACTCTCTGCTGGAGAAAAAAAAAAAGCAAAGATTAATTGATAATAGCTGGCACTTCCACCACCTCCAACAGGGATGTTAGTGTGTGTGTGTGTGTGCGCGTGCGTGTGAAGACGCCTGTGTATATGCGTGCAGCACTTGTGTGTATGGAGGCAGATTTCAAACAGCATGCTTATATTGAAAGGCCCAGGAGGGGGACCTGTCAGACAAAATGGTTTGTATTGTCTGTAGCATCAACATGCCTACATTTTTAAACTTGCCATCTTGTAAGAAATGCTGAAGACTTAAACAAGCAACACATTACTCATGCATGAGAGCTTTGCAGGGCACTGTTGGATTCCATTGTTAAATGTGGATTTCTTTGACTGCGGCTGTTTGTCCTTGTTTGTGTTTGTGTGTTGCCTACAATCCATTCAATGTATAACCTGATGCTTTCTTGCACAGTTGTTGCGGCGGGAGGGGAAAATGACATTAACACTGAACTGAACGCGATTAAAGAGTTTAAAGAGCCAGCGTTGTGCAAGCAATTCTCCACACTCAGAAAATCAGGATCTCATTTGTGTGCATGTCCCTTTTTTGTATAGTCGAACGGTCAGTAACCCCTCCAGGTCAGGATGGCTGAATTAAATCCCGATGTCAGATGGGCGAAGCACCCTGCAGAGGTGGAAAGGGCTGGAGGGAGAAGTGAGGGCAGAGAGGTTGGCTTGATTGGATGGACTGATGCAAAGAGAAGGAGAGAAAGAGAAAGAAAATGAGCGAGAGAGAGAGGGAGAAAGACCACTCAGGGGAAATCAGCTCTCTCCACTCATAAACAAATTCATCATCAGCTCTGACAAACCACACGCCGCATAACGATGAGCTTAAGTGCACAGAGCAGGAGGAAGGGAGGGTTAGAGCGAGAAAGAGACAAGGGATGGATAGCAGGAAAACAGGAGGTATATATATTTTATTATTATTATTTTATTTGTGTTTTTATAAAGCAATGGTAGCAAAGGTTCGTGTCGTTTGTTGGTGTCATTGCAGCCCTGATGTTGAGTATGTTGTCATGCCGTATCTACAGAATAAAGTGGTCATCATGTGTTCTACATTGGTGAAACAGACATTGTAATTACCTATGCATGCTATACTATTACTATTCTTATAATGTAAGCTGTGTATGGAGTGATGGGCCCTGATAGGCAGCACGGTTTGAAGAAAGGAATTGTGTCACCTGCAACTTTTTTTCTCACATTTGTTCGAGTGAAAAGCTTTAGATCGAGCTAGTCATGCATCAGGGCTAATGTAGGGTAGGTATCTCTGATGTAGTGTATGTGATAAGTGGTGGCAGTCTGGTTGTGGTGCGGCAGAGGGGAGGACATGGACCCATGAGATGGAGGAGCAGAGGGGGTGCCAGGGGCTGGACTGACAGCCCATAATTACAGCTCATTTTCAGTCATTAGGCCATGGAGTGTCAGCAGCTCTCACACTAAGGGAAGGGCCCTGATTAATAATGAAGCCCCCCCCCCCCCTCCCATCTCCTTTTAATACACACACTTGCACAGATACTCGCACACACTGCAAGGCAAGTATGCACATGTATGAGTAACACACACGTGTACACATGTGCTCATTTAAATGTAATGACTGGCACTAATGTATCATGATATTTTGGCTCAATGTAGAAGCTGGTTCAAGATGTTCCAACATAAACTACACAACTTCTTGTTTTCCACTGTGGAGACCGAGGGAGCTGTCCAGGCTATCAGTGGTGCTGAATTTAAACCGAGCACACAGCAGTGCCTCCCTCCTTTCCTCCCCCCCCTCTTCACTCGCCTCCTCCTTCTCTTCTCTTCTCTTCCCCCACCTCCTGCCTTACCCCCAGTCTCCTCTGTCAGAGGACCCACCGTCTCCTTTGAACTTCTACACCGGCACCCTGCAACGATCAAACTTGGAGCTGCTCCCCGCCATGAAATATTTACCACACAGAAGGGACATATTCAGTCAGTGTCTGCGAGAGGCTGGTACAAAGGTGCAATATAAAAGGCAGAGAGAATATGAAAGGAGCAGAGGCGCATTTTGAAGCTGAAACTCTGTCCTTTCTACCGCAAAACTGCAAAGAAACATTGCTACTCAGTTAGCATTTCATTGAGTGATGTAATATTTTGGCAGAGGATAAATAATGCATCTTATTCCCAGAGAAGAGGAAGAAGTCAAACAGATAAAACATGAAAGCGTTCTCTCTGTAATCCAGACATGAAAGATCCATAGTCTTTCACTTTGTGATCTTGCCTGTTTTTTTTTATTTAAACACACTTCACGTTATGCAAAACGGCAATATTTACTTTGTCCATCGATACACAGATTGCCAGTGGTGCCGTTCTGTTGTTGTTGAATTCAAACATCAAATGTGCATGTGAATATGAATGTTAATCTGGAGATCCCAACCCTGCATCTGTCAAAGTTATGATTCAGAAATAGAAATGTGAACAATGTAACATCCACTTGCAAATGAGTTTTTTTTTAATTCTCAGTTGAACCTTTTCAAAGGCTGAAAAACAACAGAAGTTTTTGCAGAAGAACACTGAGCTCAGCGCCCCTCCTGCCTGTCATTTGCAGGCGTCCCAAACCTCACCACCACACACATACAGTAGACACACACAAGCACACACCAACACCAGCAGCACCAGCAGAGAAAGGGCCGGGACAGAGCTGGCTGGTCCCAGCTGGTCCCTGCTAACACATTCCACTGCACCCTAATGACAGCGGGCCCCACAGCCTCTGTGACCCTGGCCCTAACACCCCTTCATGGGCCCCTAGGGATCCCGCAGGGCCAGAAGGGGTGAGGAGTAGGAAGGAGGGGGGGGGGGGGGGGGGGGAGAAGGGGGAGGAGTGACACAGATGAGGGAGGACACTCCAGGTGGTGGGACAGCTCTGAGGGAATTGGAAGTCATGAATATATTAACTGACAGGAGGGGGAGTAATGAATTCAAATTAAATTATATGTGCTGAGCACCACGCGAACAAGAGCGAACACACCGGGGATATTTCAAGGGGGCCGACATAATTACACCTTTCATGAAATTTGATAAAAAGGAAATATGTGTAAGACAATCGGAGATGCAAAACACAGCTGCCAAACCTGTGCTACACTTTCAGAAAGTTAGTTACTCTTAAAAAGGGACATTTCATGGGCGTTTGTGCTTTTTTTTCTTTCCTCCCTCCTCCTTGAAAGTCTTCTTTCTTCCAATTCATTAAGTTGTAGCGTTTAGATAGTAACTATCACTATGGATAACAACATCATGCTAATGTGTGTTGATCAAATAGTGACCTATGGCTGTAATCGGCTCTAGTCTACATTAACTGAGCTTTGGTAGTAGGACCCTCTCCTGGCCAAATCCCATAGACGTTGGTCATGTTCCAGGCCAAGGATTTGGTCCTTATGGCTGCTGACCCCCACAAGCCAGGAGGTTGAGGGAGTCCAGCTGTCTCCCAGGGCTGAAACTGACTGAGGTAGCATCCCCCCCCTCCTGTCCCATCACCCACTTTGTCCCTCAGTCTGTTTTTGCTTCGCCAGGGGCAACTGTCAGCCCAAAATCCCCTCTGCTGTGGTGTGGGGCCAGGTGACCAGAGGGCAAACAGCACTGGAGGATGATTGGTCTACAACAACAATCAGGACACGCAGCCCCTGAAATCCTCCCTGACTGCAGATGAGAAAGGGGACAGATTGGAGGGGACGCAAGTGGACAGGAAGGGAGAGGTCAGGATGATGACAAGTGCTGGTTTGAAGGAGGCGAGGGAGAGAAGTGGGTAGGGCGGTCTTCTACTCCGCCTGAGGCAAATCAGAGAGAGCGGGGAGAAGAGCTCCCCTTCCTATTGTTCAGATGATCCTATAAACAATATCCCAATCCCTGTGATCTGCTGAGTATTAGCCTGTCCATACGGACCTCCCTGCTTATAACAGCAAGACAAACCAGCCAAAGTAAACATGCCAGATTTATAAAAACCTCTTCATTTCCTTATAACAAGGCCATTGAGATTCAGCTTCTGGACCTTTTGTTTTTCCATCTATTTGTGTTCCTCTCATGTCCTTAAAACCACTGCATTCACTTCTTTTTTTTTCACTTCCTTTAGTTTTATTCATTTTCTTTGTGGAAAAAGGTTTCTAAGCTAGTCCTCTACAGACAAAGCACCAAATGAATTATGCTTGAATCCAGTGGGGAGTGGAATGAATGCAACATTCATAATTTTCCCGAATGTGAAGAGTTGGCTATGAAAGTGAAAGAGCAATCTGCAAGTAACGGTTGTCAGTGCGCTGTCCGCATGTTAAAGCACTGTGTTAATTATGGATCCTGAAGACCAATTAAAAACGCAGTCACACTGGACTTGGTTTCAAGGTTTCTATTATTTGGTGAGACCGGGAGATGGGGAAAGATACGGCAGGAGGCGGATGGAGATAAACGTTGACTGTGATGACGCGGGGATAACCGGTTATCTTGGCTTTCACACGCCTTCAGCTTTGTCCTTCCCTTGCACTCCTTCACACTCTCTCTATCTCTGCCTTTCTATCGCTTTTAAATCTCTCGCAAGTAATCTGTTTTCCCTCAAGCCCATGTCCTCATGTCCTCTTTCAGTATAACATGCTTATTTTTGGTATGTTGCATCTAATACCCATATCTCCTCAAAACCTCTGTTTCAATGCAGCGGATATATGTAGCCCCCCCCCTCCCCCTCGTCTTCCTCCACGCCTTCTTCATCATCCGGTATCTTGCCGAGCACCGTACCGCTCACCTGGAGGAATTACGCAGATTTGGTCCATTACTGTAAGGCAGGTCTCATGCAATTTATATTCATCTTTATTGTCTACCAATCCATGACGGATAAAAGTTAAAAGTAAGGCAGCAGTTAGTGTGTGTGTTTGTGTGTGTGTGTGTGTGTGTGTGTGTCGCAGATTAGGAGGTGCGAGACAGCAGATGGGTTTGTCTAAAAAAGCCCCAAGCTCCCAACACCAATCAAGATTGTGGGTTGGGATTGATAGATGTTGAGGTGGCAGATTATTTCATTGTGCAGATGAAAACTGATTATAAGACATCAAAATCACGCCACATTAGTGTCAATTTCAGACAAGTGAAAGAAAAAAAAGACTTATTCATCCTCTCATAGCGTTTGTGAGGGATTGCAGTGAAGAGTAAAATGACTGATAACCTTTTTCCTGACTCCAGTGACACATTACTGTAAAATGTCCCTTAAAATAAAGTATTTGAGAAGAACATTTACATGTGCTTCAACAAGACAGCTGCTCCTCCAAGCCCGTCTTCCCCTCATAAATAAGTATTGGACCACATCTTGCTGTGTCAGTCCCATGTCTGTGTGTGTGAGTGCGCAACTGTGACAGATGAACATGGACTAGTGTATGAGCAGAGTGGCTGATGACAATGACAGGACTTGATGAGCAGATATAGCCCGCCGCTGATGCCCTGACCATATGGACGGGTATTGTTGTGCCTCCCCCTCACCACCACAGATGGTGCCCGCAGCAACACAACAAAACCTAAGCCATTGTTTTTACCAGTAGCAATCATAATAAGGAGAAGGAGGGAGAGAGAGAGACAGGGAAAAAAATAATTACTTCTGCAGCCAGGAAAAATCTGTCCTTCTTCAGAACTGGTGTCCAGAAGGGCAGATTCCTGAGAGAAAGCACCCAGAGTGGTTGTTGGTAATTGACTGATATGGTAATGAGTGCCTAATTATACCCGGTACACGGGCGCAGAGGACCGCCTACACAGTGACTGCCCCATGACCCGCTTTCTGACAAACTGTCACTTCATCTTGCCACATCACTCAAGGGCTTATCAAACATGACCCTGAAATAGACAAGCGATAATGCACACGCAGGCGGAGTTGGACACAAATACACACACACACACACAAAATATGTACAATCGCAGGCGTGTTACACACAAAGACATATGCTTGCATACTCTAGCACTTAAGTGCATGTGGGGGTGGATATTATGAAACACTGGCATCTTCATTTAATGTAATACGCTTCAAAGTCGTGGCAAAATTCAGCAGTGCTTTTATAGAAATCCTTATAATTGTTAATAATTGTTGCTCCCCTGTCTGTGTCCAACGGAGATCAAGCATAATATCGTAGAACCAAAAATATACAGTCTCCCATAGCAAGACTTCATCTCCAGAATGATCTCGCTGCACCCACTATTATTTGGGGAAAATGCTCCGGCTTGTTTGTATTTCTTTAAACCAATCACAGTCGTCTTGGGTGAACAGGATAGCCACATGAAAAATGGCTTTTTACCCACAAATCAGGCGAGTTAGACTATCAAACACATCATTTCAGCATCATTTTCAACTATGTAACATCTAGATTTATTTATTAATGAGTGCAGATTTAAAAGCTCTTTTCAAAGCCTATCCACATTTCCCTGTTTGACATTCTATTGTGACGGGTTTGCTCAGCGTATTACAGGAACATTTGTTTACTCCAAATCCCTCCAGACCCCACCATCCCTTCACCCACACAGAGCAACAACAACAACACAATCATAGAGAAAGACAAAAAAAAGAGAAAGAAATAGGGGGGAGGAAAGGGAAAAAGATATTTCCTAAAAAAATGGCATAGAGTTACATATCAGTACACACCTGATCTCTACCAGTTATAGAACAAAACACAACACCCTGAAGCTATCGACAGACGGATGGGTCTCAATCAGATTTCTACTGGAGTAGAAGACGATTGAATGCTAATTTTTTAGACATAGTCTCAAAATAGTCATGGGACTTTAGGAGATCCTCATCCTCTACTGGAAACATTTCAGAATCTGGCTTTTAAAATGTGCAGAACTGTGAGTCCACGTCGGGTGCAGAGAAACTAGAGGTCCTCCGTATAGCAGCTTTCCACCCGTCTTCAGTGAGTGACATATTATAGTCCTATTATTGTGCAGCTGATAATAAACGGTTTAGTGTGCAGATGAGATGATCAGATTGTGTTTATCACCTCTCTTCTAATAAATCAAAATATGTATTCCACATAATTGCCAGCCTGCCGCATAATAAATCCTTCTTAACACATGCTTAATGGTTGACTTTTCCACACCACTTTACTTGAAACATACTTTATAAAACATGGACTACTTTTTTCAGTCAATGGAAATTTTCTGGCACATTCATCCAAATGGCTTGCCATTATTTACAAGATATCTGGTTTTCATTTTTGACAGGGATATAAACGGTTTTCAAACTTGCTCGGCATGGATGCCATATTCAAAGAGTCCTTGACCAAAAAGTTAATGCAGCTATAAAACGCTGAGCTATTATGAGGAAGTACTTCCGGAGGGAAGACTATAAAATGTGGAAGGGGGGTATAAAGTGTTCGGGCACTAGGACACACGCAGAGGGCCAGAGTCCATAAAAGGGGGAGGAAAGCTCACCTGGGCCTTTCAATTCCCACTGATTCACCTGAGAGTGAGAGCAGCTGAGATCACCCTTTGTTTGCTTGATTTTGTATGTTCCTTGTTAAATATGTCTAAAAGCATGATTTTAATTATTAAAATGTACAACAATTAAAAATTAACTAATAAAAACATTTGTTCTTCTAGATTCTGCATGTTCGTGAGGGATTCTAAGTGCTTGGGTGATTACATTATATGCACATCAGCAAGAGAACAAGGTAGGCTACAAGCGGAACCGAGGTGTTTTTTACTTTTCTATAGATTCTAGTCCCCTGCATTGTAGGTGTTGTTGCATAAAATACAAAGTCGTGTATTACAATAAATAGCTCCTAATGTAGCCAATAATTAAATGTAATAAATAAATAATTGAATTAATGTTAACCTAAAATGGACAAAGACATGTTGGTGAGGTGTAAAGTTCATAAAGAATAGTTGATTAAAAGTGTATTGGTCCTTTAACATATTACACATTTCTGTGGCAAAACCAATGTTTAGTATTTCGTTTACCTGCGGCACATTTTGGCATTAGCAAGGATTTCAAGAAGTGTTCTCTTTCATGACGAGCGGCCAAAGAGGTATTTTACTTTAATTTGTAATAAGTAGAAAGGTAAATGTGTGTCCATTTGTCATATTTCGTGCAGTTAGCCTAATGTATTTTGTGTATGCGTTTTAAAGTAGTTATCGCGGCGTATGTGGAGGCGTGTGGAAAACACAATTGTGAAGAAGCCTGAGAATAAACACACGACCTGTGTCTGTCTGTCTGTCATGCGAGAGCTACATGCATCAAGCAAGGACTTTTAATGGAGCCAACCACTGTTTTCCCATATTATGTTTTAGTGTGCCTCCTTAGTGCTTCATTTACTGAACCATTTGTTAGTTTCTTTGTGGGGTTTTCTGTGATGTCAAGGAGGGGCAAGTAAAATAGAGTAACCATCTTGCATGTGTTTTTGTAGTGTGGTTTGAGACCTATTTGCTTGCTGGGAATTGGTCAATTTGAGTGTTATCGAACCAGTTTGGTTTGGTTGGTGTGTAGTGGTGATAGTTTATACTTTACAGCCTATGTTTGGTGACAACTTCCCTTGTTAGCATGACTCTACATTAACCTCCCTTGGCGTGCAGTTTAGCCCTCATTGGTCTGTTTGGTTTATTTTCTTGATTTTGTTTTCATTTTAAAGGTTACTCAACCCATCCTTGGATGGTGGTCTACAACTAACCTATAGCCTATAGTCTTGATGTTGTGTTGCAGAATAAATCAAATGTATATTTTTGTGTATGCAGTCTCTGGTTCCAGTTTATTCTGGGTCTTTATATTAAATAACACCTGGTCACATAAACATAAAAATTGAGTAGAAGAAACGGTGACACGTTCAGTGTATATGAATATGTGCAGTACTTTTTAAGTATGGATTTTGCTTTCAGAGATTTTATCAGGTTGGAAAAGTGCTGGACACACAAGTAAAATATTGAGCTTTAGATGTGCTGGTAGGAGGATTTAGTTACCATCAGACAGACTCGCTGTTTCCTCCAATTACCCCCAGTCTTCAGCTAACCATCTGCTGGAGATAGCTTTATATTTACAGATATAAGTGGCATCGACTTTCTCATTTAACTCTCGACAAGATGGGCTACATGAGATGAAGCGACTGAGCATATTTCTCAAAATGTATTCCTTTTAAGCCTTTTAACCAGTTGTGTAAACCAATGACCAAAGAAAATGTGCATGATGTACATTTAAATCTCCACACTCGTATTAAAAGTAAGTTAATTCAGCTCAGCCCCAAATTCGATGCTACCAGTACAGCTGTTTGGGAAATGCACACCTTTTATTAACACTTCCCTTTCACACAAGAAGGCAGGCTGTTGCAATAAAACAATAGATCCCTCTGTCTGGGTGATGTCTGTAATCTTCACAACCTGTCCATATTCCCTCTGAGAGAGACTGAAGGTTTAGATGAAAACATGGCGTTAAAAGGAAATATTAATATGCTCCAACTAATTGAGTATCCTCCCTGCCTTTATACGTCAAGGGTAAAGACACAGTGAAGTCTGAAACATAACTCAATATTTGGTGAGGATAAAGATATGGTTGGTGGTGAGCTTTATTCTCCCTCCAGAAAAAAATAATAATAATTTAAAGACAAAACATGTGAAATGTTTTGCAAAACAGGAGACCCTAGTTGCATAAACCATGTAGGAATTATGCATATGAGCCTTTTTCCAAGCAACATTTTGACTTGCATTAGCTGAAAAAGCACAGGTGCTTCTAATAACGAGGCTTGAGTTCTATTCAGGTTCCCTCATAGACAATAACAATCTGCCAACGTGCACAATATGTTAATTAGGTGATCTCTGAAAAAAGAATTGAAGAAACAGTGGATTTGCAATCACTTCTAGTAATTGAACTGACTAAAAAAACTTACACAATTGGATGCTCTTGTTCTACATTAATATGGGACATTAAATCTTTGGTGGGGTTTTTTTTTTATCTTTTTAATTGTTTTAATCGTTAGCTAGAGTGGTGGAGGCGCATGAAAAAAAAAATCATTCCACATATTCACTTTGCCCAAAAATCAGCCAGCGAAACTGAGGAAGATGAAGACATACAGTGAGAGAATAAAACAGACAGGCAGACAGACGAGCTCTAGACACATGGAACGTTTCCTGTCATGTATCATTGGTCAGCATGCTGGGTCAGACCTCGCAGCATCAGTCCGGAGAGATGGCCCACCCTCCAGATGGCCTCGGTCCAACAGGTGGTCCCATAGTGGGGGTGGGGCTGGAGGGTCTGACATCTGCCATCCATAGCTAACCCTTCACACACACATGCATACATATTGCACACAGTCGCACGGAGCAGTTTGCAGCAACACCTTTGCCTCCCTCTTCTATATCTCTGCTGTGGTGAGATCTCGGGGCCCTGGGGCTCCGTCTCCTACTGACTGTCTGCTTCCTCTATCTGATTTAACACTCATCTCACACATCGCAGCTCAGCGTGTGCTCATTTCCACGGCTCAGGCTTCAAACAATGATGACTCATTTGCATGTATTGTATGGCTTTGGATGGTGGTGAACTGACAATGTATGAATATGGATTCTATTTGCGGGCCTTTTGTTTTAAGTTTAATTTACTCATGAACTGAGTTTGCTGTTTGTGCTACAACCACGGTGTTATTTTTGTGTGAAACCTTGGACTTGTTAGTTTACTGATGTTTATGTAATTGCTTATATAAGAGTGATGCTACACAGGAGACGTGACTGACCAAAACACTATGGGGAGTGAGAGGCAGATTGCTTTTCTCCGAGGGTAACGTAAAGCAGTACGTAAAGTAAGATACTTAGTTGTTGGTTTCTGTGAACACTCGGTTCAAAAATGTATTCCAACTCTCACGCCTACGCCTTTCATTAGGGGACAGATTTGGTTGATAATATTTCATAATTGCCTATAAGTTAGTGAATTAGTACTGTCCATAATCTTGCCAAAAACGAATCACTCTAATCCATGAAAACCATTTTCCATCATCTGTTTACCCCAGGTGACGTTGAACCTTCACCGTTACGCCCAGCCTCTTTCAACTTTTTTATGAGAGGCACATATTTCTCAATTTATGTGACTTTCAACTGTACTTTGAGTTTTATATTTATTGCTTGAAAAGAATCTGTTTGGGTCTGAAGAAGTTATTTGTTTCTTCTTTGTGTGAAGTGACTGTAGTGAATAATGTGAATGTAATATGCAGTGATCCGTCTGTCAGGGTTCAGGAGAACTTGCTGCGAAAGTTGAATTATTCATCACAGCATTGCCATTCTTCTCTACCTTCAATTGATAGGTGTCTAGGTGAGTACATATGGCACGTGGGCCTGGATACGCACACGCCACACGGTACCATTCATCTGTTTTCAACCTAACACCTCCCCTCCTCTGTGTGTGTGTGTGTGTGTATGTGTGTGTGTGTGTGTGTGTGTGTGTGTGTGTGTGTGTAGCTGTGTGTGTCTGTGTGTGTGGTAGAGGTCTTGTTAGCGCCAGTGTGTGGCTAAATTAGTCCCTTCTATCCATCACACCTGCTCTCAAACCCTGCAGCTGTCACGAAGCTCATGTCTGTTTATTAGGGGTAAACATTTTATTCCTTGCATTGATGCGTCAGTTATTTGACTGTTTTGCCATTTTGCACGACCAAAATATTACTATTAACTTACATAAACTTTTAATAAACTGAAAACACATTGTGAAAGTGTTTAATGCAGACAAATCCCAGACAAAACAACACCATGGCAGCAACCTGTCAATCACAAGGTAGCCACGCCCTATAGCATATCCTGCTTTATCATCTATATAACTTTAATGGGACTATAAATTATGAAATGATCATCATGCTCTGCTGTAAAACTATGGATTGAGACTATAAACTCATGTTTACAATGTTTACTGAGGTAATACATCAAGTGAGAAGTAGGGTAATTTTCTCATAGACTTCCATGCAATCAGACTTCTATTTGCCCCCTGTTGGCCATTATAAAGAATGCACGTTAAAGGCACTTCTACGTTGGGTTGACTTTTTGACTTTTTTTACCACCTGGTTGCAGCACATTCTTCTACCTTGCTGTCGTAGCTTGATTTCTGCAATTTAACAAGATCACATCAGAATAACGGCATCACGAAATCCTTATCAGGCTTCAAGTTATGTGTTTCTGTCTGGTAAGCCATTGCACAGACCAGCGTCCTGTGTGCTGGCAACTATGGGCGGCGGTTGAATGACGAGATGACACTGAGAACAAGGGCGGCTCCTTAGGAAGTTAGCATAGATGCTGCAATAGTTATATCAGGACTGAAGCTCTATTTCTTAATCGAAAGAAGAGCAGCGAACAAATTAGCTCCACAACATCAATAATAATAACATTAAGTACTAACACTTTGAAAGGGCCATTTTGGATAACACCCACTTTTAATAGATATAGCCTTATGTTTGTTACAGTATGAATGCAGGATTATTTTACAGTCGGAGGTCTGAAAACTTGGTCCACCACTGGTTACAGTGGCTGCTCCTGCTACAGCTGCTGGGACTGCTACTGCCACCAGTACAGCTACTATGATGTAGGGAAATGTAATCAAAGTAACAAATGTAAACACATTTTAAACAATGTGGAACAAACATTTTATTATATAAGATATATAATATATTGATATCTGTTTAAAAGTAATTTTTTACCAATCTGACTTTTTCTTCAATGGACGTTTCGATATGTCACAGTAGGAAAATCATCATGTAAATCATCAAAGGAATATATTGTGCATGCTGGCAGCCTGTCACACTGTCATTGTTTATGAGGATCTGTGTTAATGTTTATAGTATGAGCTTTTTCAGCTATTAGGCTACAAGTCAAAACTCTGGTCTTGATCTGCAGTATGTTTTTTATTTCTTTATAGTTGCCATATCTAATGATGGAAAAAGTGATATTTATATTTAAACATCCCAATATTTAATAATTTATGACAACTGTAAAACTTGTTTCCTTCCTGGAAGATAAGGTATCTTTGGTGGAACATAGTTCCTGTGAGCCTGAAACATCATGTTTTAATTAAAATACTAAAGCAAACTGATGTTATGCAACTTTAAACAACTGTCCTCTGCTTTATATTCCTGCTGGTTCTGCCCTCAACTGACCTTTCTCCCCTTTTGGACTCGGTAAACCACTGTATCTCTCCACTCAGGCCTTTAATGTCTCCTCTCTCTGTCATCTCGTTAACTGAAATGTTATGCTGGGCCATGTTTTTTTTCCCCCTCCTCACATTGTGCCAAACTGTGAACAAAAGACTAGCAAGGAAGAGCAAATGGACTAGAATTAAAGTGGACAATGGACCACAGAAGGAAAAGGTCAAAATGTCACTTCAGTTGTGACCCCTGTGGTCAGTTTGTAGCAATGTGGTCTGTGCTGCCACCACCTCAGCAGCTTGTTATAGCTGGTCAGGTCACCTCTATCTGCCCCCTCACTTAGACACACACACACACACACACACACACACACACAGCAGGCTTACAAAACAAAATCAATACGTGGATCATATTATATTTAAATGTGTTTCTATGGTTTTTCTCACCTCATTATTTTTCTTTCTTTACGTCTTTGCTATCTTCCCACTTAAACTAACTGACACGGTGTGACTTTCCTCCTGTATAAACAACTGGCTCCCAGAGCCTGCAGAGACCCTCCCAATATTGCTTTTCACAGGGTCCAATAAACAAACAATTACAAGAGAGGAAGACGTATTATCAGGCTGAATTGCTTCACGATGGCGAAGCGTTTAATTTCTGATTTCACAGTCTTTTGGAAGAGAGGACATGGGGCCAAGCCAAACAGCAGTTACTTTCCCAGAGAGACACACACATGGCCTCTCTCTCTCTCTCTCTCTCTCTCTCTCTCTCTCTCTCTCTCTCTCTCTCTCTCTGACACACACAAACACATTGTTTATTTCATGTCCTGCTGTTTTTGAGCGACCCGTAATTACGTCTCATCGCCCTCATGTCATGGCTTCCATTTTCAATTTAACGTATGGATGTAATGCATTGTGGCCGGAGGAAAACATCCATCTCTATCTGGGTTTTTACATGCTGCTCATAACTGAATTGCATATTGAATAATTCAATTTGCAGCCATATATAATCACTGCATATTGTGGAGAGTAACCACAGTTTCAATACTCACCTAATGGATTGATTCAGTTATAACGGTGGGCAAGAGTAAGTAGTTTTCCTACCGGCTTGTCTAACCGCAGTGTAGCCATAAAGACCAACATTAAGCTACACACAGATCGATACACCGCTGGAAAGGGGAGGGGAGGGGGGGGGGGGGGGGGGGGGGTCTTGTAATATCACCATGAAGCTTTTTCCTTTGTGAAAGTTAAATGTTTAAAGGACATAAAACATCCTTTAATGCCTCTTCTGTAAGATGCATTCCTGCTCTGCAATAGTAATTACACTAATCTTGAATCTTCGTTTAAGTTCCCAACACCGAGGTCAAGATCCCCCAAGGGCTCACAAGATAATAAACAATATAAAAAGAAAAACAGCTGCGTCTGTACTGTATTTCCCCCCTTTTTATGTTGTAAAATATGAACAAGAAATAAACAGACAAATTGATTGAACTACTCACCAATTATAGACTGTATGCAACCTTTGACAAGAGGTCAAAAATAATTGGGAAACACTCCAGCAATGCCATGTTATAGTCAAAATAATAACAAACATGGAGTTAGCGTTGGAAAAGAGAATGAATATCCTTCCTAACTAAAATGAAATAAATAATAAAAATAGAAGCATCACAATGTACAATCAATCCAAACAAATTTAATTCCAACTTGAAAAAAATAAGGAAGTATTTGTTGTAACTTGAACAAAGTTTTAAAATTCTCCTTCTAAAGACTGGTTAAATATGAATGTGTTAATTTGTTAGCAGCATTGTCATTGTGCGGCTGGTCCAGGTGCTGCTAGATCATACTACTGCCCTGCACACATAAACCGCTTGAAACTAAAGGCAGATAACTGCAGCCTTTACATGCAGAGAGTCTACTCTTTCTCTTTTGCTTAAGGATTTATTTATACCTGCAACCGTTAAAACATGATGAATTGAGTCAAGAGTGCTGGCATGAATAATAACTTAAATTAATGATCAGAAAATATAGTATTTTTTTCTAAAGTTCTTCTGTTCTAATATAAATAAATTCTCATTTACAGTAAATATTAATATAAAGTGTGAGTGACCTATGGACTCCCCTCACTTTCTGTTTTGCACCCATCCTCTTTTTATCAAGTTGCCTCTCCGTGGTCACACACACACACACACACACACACAAACAAAAACACACACACACCCGAAACGACACGTGCGCTTGCCTGCTCCCATTGTTCCCGTGGTATTGTTCTCAGTGGATTTGTGCGTATCACTCGCCCCCCTGATACATCTGCCAGGCCTGATCCATTGTCCAGCAGCGTGCCACACAAACCGGCATCAATCAGACAGGCCGTCCCTTTCTGTAGCGATGTGATTGTTTTGGCCTGGTCTCCATCGCAGCACCTGTCTCACACATGGCGGAGTCCTTTGATGGGCCGTAACTTAACTCCTGTTCAAATTACCCACGGGTAAAAATAGCACGGTTGTGTTCAGCTAATGATTAGTTCAGTTAAGATATCTCTGCCGTACAAATGATTCCAACCAACCACGGGGCAGCATCTACGACACAACTAGCTCTTTTCATTAACGGCAAACCCAGTTGAGGGGCACCATGGGTATTAACATATAAAAGGCTTATTAAAATGTCTATAAAGTGATCATACCGGACTGATTACTGCTTTTTTAATAGTAAGGGCAGAGCTCACTTTGAATTGAGAGGGAAGAGACACGTTGATGAGAGTGCTGAATCACGATAATCATCACACAAGTTGCCCATTTACTAATTTATCCGGTTAATGTCAGACACATATTACGACTTCGAAAACGAGTCTGTGAATTCTTTTATTCCATTATCACACATCATCTATTTTTTTTTTCTTGTATTGACTCTGAATTCAATTATTGTGATCTCACCCCCTGCTGCTGTGATCGAGTTTGAGTGTGTCTCTAATTATTTGAATATTTCAACAACTATAAAACCATTCAACGTAAGCACTCAAACGGCAAAGAAAAAGCTTTTATTCATTTGTTCAGTTGAAACTTTATTTGTAACTATAGTTAGTGTAACTAACTGGTTTAAACATATCTACAGTATATATAAAATGTCCCCACTCTTTAAATTATACTAACTTCTCAGGAATGATTTTATTCCTTTTAATAGAGACTCAACAGTAGAACATTATATGACATTTTGGTAAAGAAATATGGGAAATGGCATGCAATAAAAGTCCCCCAGACAGACTCATGAAATCATGTCATCGCTCTCTCTTGTCCCTTTAACTCTCATGCTGTCCTCCCGCAATAAAAGGCCAAAAATATAACTTTAAACAAATTAATGTGATGCTTAGATGGATTCTTATGGCGTGGTGTATGACAATATCAGCCTCATTTTTTCAGCTGCAATCCCGGCGGTGTTAAACTGACATTGACGAGGCAAAGTTTGAATGTAACAAAAACTCATTACTTTCCTGATAAAACTAGGAGCAGCAAAGGAAGTCATCCTGCATGTATCTCTGTCATTAATGTATTATCCCTAAACTCACCTCTTGATCTTTGCAGATCATTTCTGTTTGATATTGTACTTACATAAAAGCTAGATAAAATAAAAGCATTGTACTCTGTAGAAATGCTCCTAAAATATACAATGTTGGATCAGGAACGAAGCCTGAAAAGTTCCAGGTTCACCTCTACGAGGTTTCACCAGGAACTTTGACATATTACATTCTCCTAAAAAAGACTGCAGGAATTGGAGAAGAGGGATTGGATAATAGAAGCCAGAGCAAGGTTCTGCAAGGAAGCCATCTTCTCAAAGAGGAACCAGGCAACAATCATAACACAGGTGTACAACTTTATTTACACCTGCACATCATCCTAAACTGCTAAGGAGGGTCACAGAACTCCAAACAGGTTTCAAAAAGGCCCCTAATTTTGAAAGCTCACCAGCGTCATTATACACAAATCAAAGGTCAATACTGCGATGATCAATACACACCATCATAAAAATACTGAAATAATGTCCACATAACTATTTTAATGTTTATATATTACATATCAGTGTAGTATCTTTTATTTTAAACCTTTATTTCAATAGACAATATATTTCATGAAGTAGACAATGGAAGGAAATGCATGATTTCACCATTTCATTACAGTGGATCAAATGCCAGTTTGCAAACATTTCATGCAAATTGAATGTGAATCCACACTGAATTATAGAAAATATACAAATTCTAGAAACGTAGAAGAAGTCACAGTGTGTCTGTGAAACAGAAGTCACTGCATATTTCACTAATCATAATATGATACTAAAATGATTTAGTAAAATATTCAAGAAGCAGCAGAATGAAATCCCTGTTTTCTGTGGATTCCATGTGTCAACATCCACTGATGTGCGTTTCATCTTTGTCCGCATGGACGGAGCAGAAGTAAATATTAGCATGTGTACAAAAAGATACTGTTAATCTGTTCTCAAACTTCACGGTTTAAAAGAACCGCAGCTAATTAACCGCACACCAAAACAGGAATACATTTTAATATTGATCTCCTTATGTCCCCGGTGCATTGTCTGTCTGTGTGTGTGTGTGTGTGTGTGTGTGCGTGTGTGCGTGTGCGTGCATGTGTGCAGGCAAGAGTATGATTATGAATATTTTAAGAGCACATTTAACATGGCGAAGCCAGAGCAGCCTCAGTGAGGGATTTGCGCCTACTCTTCAGCTAATGACCCCAGGCGCTTCCAGCAAAGCTTCTTCATATTTTAAAGAAAGTCGATAGAGCTGCAGCCCAGTCAGCAGCATTAAGATTCATACAGACGCCACAGGGACCCTGAAAAAATTAATAACACGCGTGTCTAACAATCCTTCCTGCGATTTAGTGGAGCACCCAAGCTCTCTGCCTGAAATGCAAAGTAGTAATGAACACACAGATAAGATAAATTCTGAACATGCATCCCCTGCCCCTCAAGTCAATCCACAAACACACACCCTTTTCCCCTTCAACCTGCTCTCAACAAGCACGCCTGTCACCTCCCCGCACTCCTGACCAAAGATATCCAAACACACTCTCTTAACCACTCTGCACTCAACCATTTTACTTTTTTCCTCTCTGTCTTACATTCACTAAAAAAGTATTAAACCACGAATCCAAGGGCTCTCAAATACCTAAGATGGGTCCAACTGAACCAAAGCTTTTTTTTCTCTCTTCCCACTTTGCCTGGCTGTAATGAATTTTTCAAGACTTCTCATCTGCAGGTGAGCAGAGGCATTGTCAGGTGCTCTCACTGCAAGGTTAGCCTTTGTGTGGAATCCATCTCAACAGCTCCTTACTTGTTTACACTTTGCCAGAAGTATTCACTGTGAACTGTTGGTAGCGCTTCCTATCCTCCAACAAGACAGGAATGACCTGAGTTAAGTGCACACATACATTTAAACTATGTTTGTATGTATTCCTTCATTCTTTGACAAAACTTATCGAGATAAACATTAATTTAATGTCACGCTGAGGAGCGTGCACAGCAAAAAGGCAGTCTCAAATTACAACTGAAATAAGTGGAGTTTTAGGACTACCAGTAGGTGATGTGTTGTACTGCAGTGGGCTTCCCATAGAGTTAGTAAGGACAATGATGCAGCAGTAGGCTCTGTCCTTCCTGGGAGACTAGACAGCATATGGCAGCGTCTCCCAGAGAACAACACGCCACCCAAGCAGCCTGGCAGCCTCAGTGTGTGTGTGTGTGTGTGTGTGTGTGTGTGTGTGTGTGTGTGTGTGCCTGCCTGCCTGTAGTATGTGCATGTTTGCAAAGGACAAGAAAGATGCCCTGCCAAGTTTCATGGCAGAAAAAAAGACATTTTCCCCCCTTCAACAGCCACATTATCTAAACATTGCATTAAACATGACAAACATTTGGAGGCTTTCAGAGGGATTAGAAAGAACCATATCCTGATGTGAACTCAAAGCATCTATTTTGATCCAAGCTGTATCATGAGCATGCTATAAAAAGTCCTAAACAACAGAAGAACTAAATATTTCACTTCACATCTGGATGTAATAAAGTGCAACCATGTGCAGTTATGGCATGATTGCTTGAATGGGATGCTATAACCCTTTCAATGTTCAGAGGCAACATATTGTTGAGCATGCAATACAGAGTTAGTGCACTGAATTACACCGGGTGGGCGGACGGATGGGGGGGGATCAGGAAATGGGGAAGTCCTGATCGCCTGTCTAGCAGAATAGTTTCCATTTTCATGTGTGTGAGTAAGAAGGGAAAGAGGAGAATCAATAAGGCATTAGCGGAAAGCCATCAAAAATTTCTGCAGCGATCTGAAGCTACAGCCAATAGGTCAGGAAGTTGGATATCATTTATTTAGGCTGAGTTACCTTAAGACTGCAGTTAAATCAACTTTATTCCATCCATTTGACCACGCCGTCCGCCTCAGTTATTCAGAGTGTAAATTACAATAACAAGTTGCAGGCATTTTCACATAATGTTTATTGATATCTAGCATTTGTCCACAATGGATTTGCGTTGTATACAAATATAAATGGAGAGCACCTCCACACACAGACACATACATGTCTGCTCTCTACAGCAAGTACCCTGTGCCAACCCAAACAAAGCAGGCCCACAGTATATAGCCACTTCAAATCCTCTAGTGGAGATATCTCTCTCTAAGGCCATGATGAGAGGCTCATGTAAGCAGCTCATCAGCAGCCTGTTTGCCCATATGTGCCTCACACCCCACAGTCCCCAGTGGGTCCTGGCTCTGTGCACTGATACCATCTCATCTGCCAACATGGACCACTTGGAAACAAACCCAGTCCCTCCTCTGGTTGGCCTGTTCTGCCCTCGCTGGCTTGTGATCTGCACAAATAGCTACAGCCAGTCTGTCCATCAAGTCAAGTGCCCAGTCATAACAAAAGAAATTGAGCCATTAATGAGATGTCATGATGACAACTGCACATATCGTCTAACAGTACAATGTGCATAAATAAAACACACATAATCCAAAATCTTTACAAATTTGATAATTTGACAGTTTGATCATCATAAATGTATAGCGGACAGACGTCCTGGACTCAGAGCGGGAGGATGTGAAGCAGTGAAATCACTAAGGTGTGAATCCTCTGGGCCAGTATTGATGATGACATATGCTGTGGGAAGCAGACGGACAGGAGAGCAGGGTCCAGTGTCATATCTGCACTGTGTCTGCAGGTCCCGCGCGGCGACGGTTCACTTATCCCCCTGCCACCGCACATATGTTTGGGAAACAGAACAGTTGGACATGGCCGAGGGCTAAAATGGGTCAGACCAACACAGATGGAGAAAAAAACTCCCACTGGGTCACTGTCAGATGACTAACACCCTTAGAAAGAAAAAACGTGAGAGAATGTGTGCACGCGTGCGTGTGTTTGTGCAAGGGAGAGATGTAGTCAAATTTTGACAGATTTTAACAGCTTGCCAACAATTCTCTTGAAACAAGGCTAGAAATAAATACTAAGACGAGTTTAGAATCCAAATTGGGTCATGCTGCGCTTGAGTAGCCGAGAGCAAATCACAAACTCTATAGAAATCCAGCGGATGTCAAAAAATTCCTGACATTACATTTCAGCTTTCTGCTCTTTTAAACTTCTGTTCCCTCTCCTGCTTCCCTTGACTTTACTTGTATAAGCAGAGCCAAAACTATATGATCAATAACTTACAGACTCACTGCTCATGTTGTCATTTAACACTGCAATTGTGATAAATAAACAAAAAACACTGTTAATATTATTTTTTTTTTACAAAGTCCGGCAGTCAACTTTGGATAGTATGAAAGCTGACATTTGGGTTACATTGAAAGCTTTGACAGCTTTCACAGCATAAATGTATTCAGGGCACTTCAGGCAAATGTCCTTGGTTGTCAAAACCTAAATGGAATGTGAGGCAATAATTGCAGAGTTGAAAGGTCACTCGTTCATTAGAAAAAAAAACGGAGAGAAATTCCTTTCAGTGTGATCCGTGGCTGCCTTTTGATTTGATCTTTCTTGACACAAAGAGATGGACCATTGTTGCCTGATGAAAAGTACCAATCCCATACTGCATTGGCTTTCCGAACGGTCCTGACACTTTTTGCTCGCTGCACTTTTGTTTCATTTGGAAAAAAAAATACTTTTTGCAAAAAAAAAAAAAAAGCTTCCAGTTGTCCAAAGATTGCTTCTTTCCGAGCCTCCTTAACAGCACTTGTTTGATGTGGCTACAGCACGTAGAGAACCATTTCAGAGCATCCTTCATTTTTCACCTCAAATGAACCACGCAGCCACACAAGGACACACGTGCACCTTTGTGTGGAATACGAGCCGTGCTGTCAACCGTGCATTGGTATGTGGGTGGCATGTGCTCTGCGAGGCAGTCATATGTTTACAGTGAATCTCTTGGATGAAAGTCAAGTTTGCAGCTGCAGCCTCAGAATAATTCATCGCTCGCTTTCTTACCCAGGAGGAGCCACAGGTAGTTGATGAAGTGGCAGTGCCAAGACTCCCAACTGGCGAAGACGAAGCGCAGCTGCCAGGAGTCAGCGCGGCCAGATGCCGCTGCTGATGTACCATGTGTTCCAAGCAGGGCAACAGTGTGTTTGTGTGTGAGCCGGGGTGGGAGGGGAGAGAACGGAGCGCTTGCCAAGAGATTCGCACATTGATGCCAACCTGACACATGCTTGGGTACTCCCCACGGTTTGTGTTACCATCTCAGCCTCTCTCGCAGATCCGTGGGGGGTCCCCTCTTTTCCTTTTTCTCTTTTTCCTCAGATGCAGTCCTTTGCCAAGTCGGGAATTGGCGCCTGCTCGCGGCCGTCCTGCCCATCAGAAACGAGATCCTTTCAGGTGGTCATTGTTGAATGATGTGTTGGCAGCAGGCCATCGCAACAAAATACCTGCTTCTGTTAGATACTCTATCCAATCATGTTTTCGACATAAATGCAACCATAACTCCTCGTGGAAGACGTGTCCTGTCCTCTCACTGAAAAACAGCCCTTTATCATCCTCCCCTCTTCATCCATCCCCGCTGTCTCCGTAGATAACTCCCATGGCAGCTCAGATCCCGGTCCACATACAACGCATGACGGAAATATGACCAACTTCCAGGAAACCAATCCAAAAAGATGGCTCATCTGTGCCTTATTTTGTTTCATCGGAGAGGACATTCGATCTTTTCAGGTTGAATCCTTAGAAAATGCGGCAGTGCAATCTGCATCAAAAAAGACTAAAGACGAATAAAAGAGTCTCTGGGAATGACATAGCTGCTGGTGTAGCATAGCATCCGCTTGAATAGCATTTCCCCACGAATGGCAACGAGTGGTCTTTTGACGATACTACTCCTGAGAGTGGAGGGGAGTTCTCTGAAACAAAGGCACCAGTTTCGCTAGGAACATGCCATCATCGTTTGCAGTGTAGGGGGTTTGGGGAGGGAAGTGAAAACTTTTTGAACGTGTGCCATGTCTGTACCATTCCCTTATCTGAGGCACGCGACTGCCAGCTGGCGGCTGAATGTGCCCACTTGCACTGTGATGATGAAGTCAGCCAAGCTAGTTGGCACACAGAGTGGTAGGCCTGGCATGTGATCTAAAGCCAAACACAGCTCTGTGTGGGGTATCTGCATACATGCAGCACGTCCTCGTCTCTGGTGAGCAGCCTCTCCCCTGGATATGCAGGTCCTCAGAAATGGGGGCGGGTTTTTGCCAGCAACCACTAAGCTGAGAACTACAGAATGGCAGAGAATGACAAGTCATGCTAGTATTCAACGATACATTTATCTAGCCGTCTGTAGGCCTGTAATGAAACTTGTAAGGAGGTTTAGATTACTCTGCTGCATCTAGTAGTCTTCAAAGTACTGCACCAGATCATGTGTAACATTAAAACTTTAACATACAAAAGGCTGTGATCTAAAAATTCATCCCAAAGGAGAAACTTTTAAAAAATGATTTACAGATATGTGCATTTAAATGATTAATTTGGTGAAATAAGAGAACATGTCATTAAACTAACAAAAAGCATTGTTTTTCGACACAAAACAACAATTGCAAGCGCTCAGAGCTGGGAAGGCTGTGTTACGGGGCGGGAACCATCCGAGCAACATTTGTTTCATGACGGAAGACTCATGGTGGTGCGCCGTCCTTCACTACAAGACTGACCGGCTTATGTGTTTTGAGTAAGGTGAGTGTATGAATAAAAGTAGTTATATGGACAGCGAAACACGGGCATTTCGTCAGACATATTAATACATCACTGCTGGAGAAACGGGGTTTTATTTCCCGTGTTTTCGTCTGACGTCCGCTCCGTGTCGGGCTCGTCTGCAATCTATCACTGTTAGCTAGCTAACGTGAAATGACGTCAAATGCCATGGTAACGTTAATGGTCAGCGTTAGTATACGTTACATTAATCTGACACGCTTAGAGGAAATGACAAAAGGAATCGTTGTAAATGGACATTGTTTCACTTATATGTCGTGGGAACTGAATAACGGTTTTGCAAACTTTTCCACGTTTAACGTATTATTTTAATGCAACTAACTGTTTCAGTTAGAGAAGTTACTGAAAAGTAGGATAAAACCTCGTTTTGGAAATTTAGACACTCACACAGACATTAACATTTTCAATAAAACCCCAAAAACAAACAAACAAACAAACAAAAAAAAATCTAAATTGTTAATAATTAAAGGAACAATGCACCGTTTCACAAATAGTTCTGATATCCAGATGCCTGCTTCCAACCTGGAGGAGTGGTGTGCAATAAGTTGTGTTGCTGAAAATGTTGCATCCAGGACCAGTATACATATACAGTATATGTAGTATTTTTGCTCAATTGACCAATATTTGTGACCAAATCTTTCAATTTGAATCTTTCGATCAAATTTCTCAGCCTCTGCTGCTTCATTTTGCTATTTCGTCTATCATTTCTTCAGATTTAAAAGTGCAATCATTATTCAGTTTTTTTTCTATCAGGTTATATATATATTTTTTTAATAGACAAAATAAGCAGTACTTTACAGTGATTTTTTTGTTAAATAATTCCAATTGGTCAAATTAAATACAGAAGGAGGAGAGGAGGATACTTGGATTCCTATGGCATTTACCTTTAGGATAATATATCAAACCATGTGTGCTGCATGATAAAGTGAAGCCTTTTTTTCACAGACATCTGAGATGAGCAGATGCAAGAGGCTGAGGATGGAGTTATCTTGAGGTTCAGACTTTGGAGGGTCTGATCAGCTCAAACATGCTGTCAGGACGTGTTACTCCTTCATGCAACTATCTGAAGTGGACATTTCCTCACTGGAAAGCCACTCTTCAAAGAACGCATTGCCCATCAAAGTCAGGTCAATGGCTACTGGGAACTGTGCTTCAAAGAGGGGCTCATAAATGGACTACACCTTCATCAAGGATAAACCAGAAACCAGTGTTTAAAAGAGCGCCAGCATTTGGAGATAAGCTCGCTATCATAGACAACAGTGGCAGCCACAGCTACAAGCAGCTGTATTGTAGCAGCTTAGGTCTTGCAGGTAGAATCAACACCACTCTCAACTCTGACTTTGGGGGTCTGGAAGGAAAGCGGATCTCCTTCCTGTGTGCTAATGATGCTTCCTATACAGTGGCCCAGTGGGCGGCTTGGATGAGTGGTGGGACGGCAGTGCCACTCTACGGAAAACACCCTGAATCTGAACTGGAGTACATAATCTCTGACTCCCAAAGTTCATTGCTGGTGGCAGGTCATCCCTTTGGTGAAAGCCTCGAGCCACTGGCCCAGAGGCTGGGGCTGCCGTGCCTGACACTGCCTCCCACTTCTATCCTGACCACTTCAGATGGGGCTGACACTCAAGAGAAGGAGACAGAAGACATCACAGACTGGTCTGATCGACCAGCTCTGATCATCTACACCAGTGGCACCACAGGGAGACCCAAGGGAGTTCTACATACACACAGCAGCATCCAAGCCATGGTAAATACTGCCTTTAAGCCATAATTACAACGGAGATGAAACAAATTACAATTAAACTGACTTCACTAATGATTTGCCTGCTGAAATCATGTGCAAAATCATTGGTTATTGAGTTGTATAATATTATACGATTGAAATTTCATGAATACTTTTATAATGTATAATACTTGCATGCAGAAATTATTAAATTAATATCCAGAGTTCCCTACAAATTCATAAACATCATATGTATGCATGTTTCCATGTGCAAGAAGACATCCCCACTTCCCCATTTGATTACCATATTCTCATCATTCCTCTTTTGTTCCAGTTAAGCTTTCTCAATAATCACTAATTCATGCCATTAGAGATCTCCTGAAGAGTTTCCTGTATATTTTAAGTGAAATTGAACAGCATGTCCAATAGTGTGGAAAATCAAATCTTTGTGAAAGAAGGCTAAGCTTAATTTGACTCTGGGTGGTCCAGGATGGGCGAGTGAGTGGATGATTTAGTGAGTCTGTCTTTTTGTCTGGAAGGCAACAACATCAAGTTGTCAGAGTTCCTGGAAAGCTCCTCTGTCAGGATAATGTGAATTAAGACTTGAGGCAAACTTGGAAGGAAAATAAGTATGTTTTATAACTTCCAAAATTAAGATCTTCTGCCATTTATATATATCCACAACTTGATATTCAAAGTCACAAACATAAAACACTTTAGACACAATTCCCTAAAGTTGAGTCAGTGTACAGGCCCTCCAGATCCAATTTAAGCAAATAAGTGAACCTTAAAGCAATTTTTAGCTTTCTGGCACCTCCCTCCAAAGCCTCTTACTCCTGCCTGACCTCTGACGCTCCCTCCTCCGACGACACATGCGGTGAATGTGAGAAGTGCAAGTGAAACGGGTCAATGGAGTCAGATTCAGAGGCAGCGGTAAGTGAAAACTGAAAAAAAAAAAACATTAATTAAATAATATTAAATTCTATATGTGGTATAAAATAAAATGCCCTTGTAACGTTTAGTTACCTTTGTAGTCTGACGAACTACCATTAACGTTATTTTCGTAATGATGGTATTTCATGGCCTGTTTGTTTACAGTCAAATGTGTCATTTTTGGCCGACTGGGGGTGGAAGTGGCGGGTCGCCTTGGTCGGTCATTATCAGTTCTCCGCTGTTCCGTGCTATCTCTCACAGACCTCTCTGCCAGAGAGGCGCGCGACTAGCAAGCCGTGACCGCAGTAGGCGACGCTGCGACAGATGACAGACAGGAAGCTCGGCCAATCACTTTATTCGATCCCAATAAACTGATTGGTCAGACTTTTATCAGAAATATATGAGAATTAAACATTGATGAGTTTCAACACTCAAGTGTAAAAATGCCAGAAAGGTAAGAATTGCTTTAATGGCGCGTTAGTGTAGTCTTCCATATTTAAATGAAGGGTATAAGGATAGAGGGGTGTTGTATGTTGAAGATACGTTTGTTTGTTTTTTGCCACAGGTGTATATAAACAAAACTGACTTGACTAGAATAAATAAGATGTTCATAGCCTTCATTTCTGAGCTAACTGGGAGCTCAATTCCTGGCAGAAATAGTCCATTTATCCACTATTTACAAAACGGGCCTGTACGACGACGCTTAAAATGTTGTATTGTATCATAACAACTGGCTTCTTAAAATGTGATCAATCAAACACAGACAATAAAAACAAGCCTAACTGAACTGAGCAGACTTTGCTCTTTTTTCCTTAATTTACTTTTACTCCTGCTAACTGCCAAAACATACCATGAAGTAACATCATGCCGAGATACTCAATTTTAGCGCAGCTATACTGATGGCATTTCAAAATGTGAATGATAAACATCAGATGTTTTTTTGTGTGTTCTTTCTATACTTACAGTTTGCATATCATATAGCAGGGACAAATCAATTGTAGAAGAGACATATACCGATTTTTCCACACACGTAGTTAGATTATAACAATCTTGAGTAATTATTATGCTTTCCAACTGCAAACAAATTCACCGTTTGCAGAAGTGATTCTTGTCACAGCAAAAAAATACTAATTGAGGTGTGAATACAGCAGTTTAGGAAAAACTATGTCAAAGACGATAAACCACTAAACTGCACGACAACACCACAGAATATCTTGATAAAATGTCTTCAACTGATTGAGGTTGCTGACCCCCTCCTCTCCCCCCCCCCCCCCCCCCCCCCTCCACCCTCAGGTCCAGGGGCTGGTTTCAGAGTGGGCGTGGTCCAGAGACGATGTCATCCTCCATACCTTGCCACTCCACCATGTGCATGGCATCGTTAACAAGCTGCTGTGCCCACTCTGGGTGGGCGCCACCTGCATCATGCTGCCTGAATTCCAGCCTCAGAAGGTCTCGACTCCACTCTGTCTCTTTCTTTTGCTAATTATTTCTCTTGACAGTACACCTTTTCATTAACACCCCTGTGCAAATGAGATACTGTAAAGCTTGGGAGGTGACAATGAAAGCCAAGCTGTCATTTAAGTATACTTATTTCAGATTCCTGTGTGGACAACGTGGACCTTCTGGCTTTTCTACATGAAGCTCTCTTTCTCTATCACTGTTTTACTGTCGGCTTCCACTTTTCCTCTCCCTGCTTTCTCCTCGCTTCATCTCCTCTCTCCTTCTATCAGTCTCTCCTCCTCTTCTCTCTCTGACCGTCAAACTAAGTGTTTGGGGCTCAGTGATGAATTGCCTTGTGTGGCTTTGTATCTGACCAATGCCGACTCACGGCAGGGGCTTAAGCAGCGGATCAATCGATGAGCTGACATTGAAGGATGATGGTGCTTGTTTGGCCCTGAGAAGGGAGGGGAAGTTGGGTGTGTGTGTGTGTGTGTGTGTGTGTGTGTGTGTGTGTGTGTGTGTGTGTGTGTGTGTGTGTGTGTGTGTGTGTGTGTGTGTGTGTGTGTGTGTGTGTGTGTGTGTGTGTGTGTGTGGTGTGTGTGTGTGTGTGTGTGTGTGTGTGTGTGTGTGGATGCTCATGTTTTCCAATATGTGTGTATTTTTGTTTGTATGTCAGGAGGACCTCTACAGCTTAATGCTAGTGAAGGTGGACTGAAAGGAAAGGTCTTTAAGGGACTTACCTGTCAACATAGCTATTGCTACACTGTTATATCAGTATTCAGCTGCTATCTCTGACCTTGTGTACCAAACCACAAAACCTCTCTACTCACGCGCAGAAAAAAAGCCTTTATTCTCCTCCTCCTGAAGTAACAGTGCATTGATGAAGTGATCGATAGTCTGTCTCTTCTATCCCCTCAGATCTCTGAAGG
>NC_139915.1:9732375-9777353 GCF_963514095.1 Eutrigla gurnardus | reverse complement strand
AATGGATCACTCTCAATCTAACCCCATCAGTTTGTCCAACACTTTATAATCAAATACCTGCAAAACTAAGACTTCTCAGTCTCACACAGTCGCGCTTTTTTCGGCGAGTTTCGGGAGGGCGCCGCCCTCCTACAAGCTCTCGAAAATCTTTTAAACTGACTGTTGTCGATCTAAAATAAAGACAGATTCAGCAACTGCATAGCTTATTTCTCGCATAAAATGTTTTCATAAACACGGTGACCTATTTTCTTAAAATAAGAGAACATTTTTTTTAATTATCCCCGGTAATGTGTGCTTCGTGGGGAGAACGATGCAAGCTGGGAGGGGAGGGGTGTGTGTGGGGGGGAATGCTTTTTTCAAACCTTTCAAATCTCAGATCATAGCTTTAAACTAAGATTGTGAACATGGTAAACATTATACCTGTTAAATATCGACAATGACAATGCTAACATTCTAAAGTTCACATCTGGCTCAAAGCACCGCTGTGCCAAAGTAGTGTCAAAGAGCGTAACTGCCTCTTATTTTTGGTGTCAGTGCCAATAACATAGGCCTACCTGTTTTCAGTGCCTATACCAAAATTATACGTTTTTTGATACCTTACCTTGAGGAATATAGAAATGTTTTTTCGAGACAGTTTTCGATCGTCCAGAGCAGGACCATAGAGTTTATTTAGGATGCAGATCATGACCCACTGCTATCATCACAAACCTGTTCCCGAGGTGGAGTTCAGCTCTTTGACGGACATAAATTGCCTTCCTTTCCCCTCCAGACTGGACTTGCAGGAAGCGCTCCACTGCACTTGATAGACACCTCCCAGAATGGCCAGGGCAACACTCAGTTAATAATCCTCTCTTTGCACAGAGTTCAGTATTGTATGTGTACAGGTGAACTGTGAAACGCCCCACAATTCTGAGATCAACTTGTAATGATGATACCGCGAGAAACGGGATACCGATCGATTAGAGTGTTGACAAGTCTTGATCATCTCAGCACTATTTGTCGATATATATTTCAGTTTGTTTATTAGAGGGCAGAGGATATGAGAGAGGTTGGATGGAGAATAGATTAGGTGAGTCTACAGCGAGGTGAATCAAAGGAGAAGTGGAAGGAAGAAATTGCTGGCACATTAAGAAGGATATGGTGCTACCGTAGGTGAGATGGATGATGGGAGGGACTGCATCTTTGTGTGTGAGTATACGTCTCTATGTGTGCATGTGTGTGTGATAGAGGAGAGGGTGAAAAGAGAGCGAGAGAGAGAGAGAGAGAGAGAGGTCTACAGAGGCAGCGAAGCAGGAAATTACGAAATGGAGAGAGTAGGTAAGTGAATGTTAGATAGGAAGCGAAGGGTAAAGGGGAGAAAGAAAGATGAAGGAAGGTGTGGGGTCGGAGATGAAAGAAGAGAATGAAAAAGAAGCACTGGGAGAATTGAGGTAGACTGAAAGACGAAGAAGTGAAGATAAGTCGACTGGGAGGGGGGGGGGAAGGGGAGACAGCTGGGGAGGAGCATTTTGTCTCCCAGGGGGAGGAAGCTGTCGTTCAACTTCCCTTAATTCATGATGTCCTTCCCATCCTCCCTTCGTCTACTGTGTGTGTGTGTGTGTGTGTGTGTGTGTGTGTGTGTGTGTGTGTGTGTGTGTGTGTGTGTGTGTGTGTGTGTGTGTGTGTGTGTGTGTGTGTGTGTGTGTGTGTGTGTGTGTGTGTGTGTGTGCGCGTGCTTGTGTGTGTGTGCGCGTGCTTGTGTGTGTGTGTGCGTGCTTGTGTGTGTGTGCGTGTTGGGTGGGACAGGGTGTGTTATTGTTGTAATATTTGAGCAGTATTTTTACATGACAGTAGTTCACAATGTAAGCTTATGTGCATTAACACCTGTGAGTTTTTAACAGTCAAAAAGTAGCCGTTCAAAAGGCCTTTTAACTGGCCAACATGCTGGCACTGCCCTACAGCAGTCTGCTGTTTTCCTCCTCCTGACCTTTACAAATCCATGAATGTTTTTTTTTTTTTTACCTTGTCTTTTTTTGGCATTGTGTAGACAGGTTTAATATGAGGCTGCTGTCTGGAACCCTACTCTGCCATTTACATCAAATAAGAGACTCTGGATGTAATATTCCATTAGATATGTTTCTTTCATTTCCACTTTTTCTTTAAATCCCTCCTTGCTCAGTTATATGTTCTTTATCTCTCTCTCTCTCTTCCTCTCTCTCTCTCTCTCTCTCTCTCTCTCTCTCTCTCTCTCTCTCTCTCTCTCTCTCTCTCTCTCTCTCTGTCTCTCTGTGTCTCTCTGTGTCTCTCAGGTGTGGGAGATGCTGTTGAGCTCCAAGGCTCCCTTGGTTAATGTGTTCATGGCCGTGCCAACCATCTACTCTAAGCTGATCCAGTACTATGATCAGCACTTCACACAGCCTCACGTCAAGGACTTTGTCAAAGCTGTTTGCAAGGAGAGGATCAGGTACTGGCTGTGGGCTCAATGGCAACTTACTCATGGCAATGGCAACTCATATGTGGATAAATGTATGTACGCTGTTGCCCTCACTGTTACATTTGCACCAAAGCAGGTGAAATTGATTCAATCACTTGTGCTTTCCATATGGACATATTGATATCCCTGAAGTTTAACTGCCCTTCATTTATTTATTTTTCATATGAAGGAACAATGTTCCCGTTGGCATCTGTATTTGTGTGCAAATAGTGATTTATTATTGTTTTCAGGCCAGGGTGTTTTGTTGCCCCTTGATGTGGTTTGATCCATCCATCCATCATCAACCACTTATCCTGTATTCAGGGTCGCGGGAGGGCTGGAGCCGATCCCAGCTGTCATTGGCTGAAGGCAGAGTACATCTGGATAGGCCGCCAGTCTATCACAGGGCCGACATGTAGAGACAGACAACCATTTACAGTCACGTCATCAATGAAGCTATCCCCATCCTGCATGTCTTTGGACTGTGGGAGGAAGCCGGAGAACCCGGAGAGAACCCACGCTTACATGGGGAGAACATGCAAACTCCACACAGAAGGGGCCCGACCCGGGAATCGAACCTCTCGCTGTGAGGCGACAGTGCTACCCAGCCCCGATATGGTTTCATGATATATTAACACATTACATCTTTTCTATCTTTTTACCCCCGTGTTAGCGTGGGTTCTCCGGCTTCCTCCCACAGTCCAAAGACATGCAGGATGGGGATAGGTTAATTGGTGACTCTAAATGTCCCGTAGGTGTGAATGTGAGCGTGAATGGTTGTTTGTCTCTACATGTCGGCCCTGTGATAGACTGGCGACCTGTCCAGGGTGAACCCTGCCTTCGCCCAATGACAGCTGGGATTGGCTCCAGCCCCCCTGTGACCCTAAATACAGGATAAGCAGTTGATGATGGATGGATGTACAAAAGTGATTTTCCTAATTATCTGAAATTTCTTTTATCTCTTTTTCAAATTGCATAGGCATTTTTAGAAACTTGTTTGACATGAAAATTGACAGGCATAGAATATTCTAGGAGTGTGTTATTTGACTTTCTCCGTCTTCCTCCAGGCTGATGGTTTCGGGCTCGGCTGCTCTCCCTCTTCCCACTCTGCAGCTATGGGAGGAGATTACAGGACACACACTGCTGGAACGCTATGGCATGACGGAGATCGGCATGGCATTGTCCAACCCTCTCAAGGGCCCACGTATCCCAGGTACACAAGTGTGACTGACCGGATCCACTCTTACACCCACCCACACAGAATCGTTCACCTACACTGCGGCGTTATTGCCTGGGTTTGCAAAATGGGATGCCACTGCAGTGATGCGTTTTTTAATTCAGCCAGTGCATCCACACACTTGGTAGGTTTCCTCTTGTTTACCGCACATCTCTCAAATATCTCTGATATTACTTTACCTCCCTCACCGGTTCGATTCAGTACCTCGGCTTTGTTGTGTTTTGATCGTAGGCAGTTTTCTCTGCCGTGATGTCAGGTAAAACCCCATGATCCCAACAACACCTCCCTCACACATGCAGAAACAAAGGCGAGGTCTGGAAATGAGGTCAGACTAGTGGTGGTTGCTTTCTTCTCACGTCTAGTCCCATCCTCCCCCCTTCCTCTCTCACCCCACGCTCTCCTTCCCTGCCTGCTCCCAAGCCAACTCTTCCTCCTACAGGTAAAGCTAATTAGCTTGCCAGTGCATTGAGTAATCCTCTGTCTGCTGTTTTGTTTGGGTATTGTTTTGTTTGTTTGTCAGGTGATTTTTGGCATAAACCGAGCCGGCTGCGCGTGATTCCTCTCTGGTGGTTATTAAGAATGGCTGTGGCTCTATTGATGTTTCCACTGCAGACTTGTGTGTGTGTGTGTGTGTGTGTGTTTGCATAGGTGTGAGTGTGTGCCGACGTGAGCGTGTGCCTGTTTGCGTCAGTGTGTTCTTGTCTTGTCTTTAAGTAGGTTAAAATGGATCAATAGCAACCACAGGAAACACTCTCCGAAGAGTAGTGGAGTGGAGTCACGCGCTCTCTTACACACACTCCCTTTCTTTGCTTTCTGCCCTCTGCCAACTGAGTAGCAGGCAATTCAGCTCTTAATACACTTATTGACAACAATCTTTTCATAATTTTCTCCTGTATTTCTGGCATCTTATAGGGCCAATTCCATTTTGTTTACAGTTTTGGAGCATTCCATATTAACAGAAGTGTGGCTTTCTGGGTCATATTGCTCTTGTTGAGATGTACAAATATGTCATAAGTCCATCTCATTATCATCTCACTCTGCTGATGTTTTTTAATATTTTTCCTTATACTTTCCAGCCTTTTTTTGTATTTTCACTGACTGAGATGCTCACTTGTTCAAGGCTATAGCTTTATGTTTTTCATTAACTTCTTAGAAGAATAACTGTTGTAAATTATCTTGAATCTGGACCTTTGTCATTCTCCACTCCAGGCCGACTTTTTTTCCCCACTGAGCATGTAGCATTTATAACCTGCCTGTCTTCCAAACGACACTCAATCTGGTTGAATCATCGAGACCTGAATGCTGCAAGTCTTGAGATTTCTATAGCTTCTGATGTGAGAGGACAAAAATGATGACAGTGGAGGGCATAGAAGGGGAGCGAGACTCCCTGAGTTGAACAGTAAATGGATTTTGGACACATTTTCATTGAGGGAGACAAGTGTGTTTTTGTCATTTTGTCGATCATTTGTGTGTAGATGTTTTTTCTGGACAGGAGACGATCTCGAGGAAGATTACTCGGTCTACACCTCTTCACCTGATCAGAGGAAGAGAGGCTGGGAGATGTACCTTTTTTTTGTTAGTGTTCATTGTGGTGGAAATCGGTTTATGATTTCCTGGTGACAAATAAGAATACAACTCCTAACAGAGCGTTGAATAATTTATTCTATTAAAAGTCCAAAACAGGCTAGCAGTCGCTACAGACAGACTGTAAACAGACAAAGTCTAATAAGTCAAAGCCCTCGCAAACAGGGTGTCCAAGCGGACCGCTTCACCAACATACAGCTTCAGAGCAAACTATCTGGCCAGATAGGGGCAGACTCCTTATGAGACCAATTCTTCAGTCTTGAGAATGGCTTTTTATAGAGATGTTTGTGATGTGTCATCAGAGAAGCATTGTTCTGTTGTTTGTGTAGACGGAGAACTTTGTCCAGAATGTGGTGTTTGAAGCCACTCATCAGTGTCTATAGATCCATATTGACTTGCCAGCTGTACTGATGTCACAAGATGCATTTTACAACTCATGTAACACATCATGTAACCTCATGACACATGGAATAGTAAGTCAAAACTATTCAACCTTCTAATTAACCCATAATAAACCACTAAATTAAAAATTCCCATCACATTTCTCCCTTTTTGTCATTCTCTGACAAACCAAAAAGACAGTAGAACAGCTAAGCATAAAACTTCATTTAGTACATAAAGACCCAGCAAGCAAGACCCAGTTCAAATGATGATTCAGTTCTTCTAGACCTGTGTATTTTCATACTCCATCTTTCCAATCACTAATAACATTATACTCAAATGTTGATTTCAGCGATCTGGGAATGTGGTGACATCGTGAAAAACTGATGGGACAAACACACAAGCTTTTGAGTTGCGTGTTGTTTGACAACAATTGATGCACATAGACCCACTGATCCCAGTCAGAAAGGTATAGTCGTCCACCAAAAGTAGTTATGGTGACAGGCCTAGGAGTGAGAAGGTTTCCAAAGCTATTCGACTGTCAGACCAGCAGCTCTGATGAAGCATACTGCCAGCAAAACCCTGCTGAAATGTCTTTGAACGAGACCACCAATGTCCTCCTGGTCCATGCCGTCCTCCATACTGTCACTGTAATGAAAGTAAGCTACCGGAGCCACCTCATGCTTTACTACTAAGTTAACGTTGTTCACACTGTCCACAGCAGTTCAGGATGCACTGATCATTAACACTCGGCTCTGGATTCAGCCTGTCTAACCTTCTGACTCCAGCTTGTTTGTTTTCCTGCTTGTCCACTGAGAAACAGACTAGTTACTTCTGTGGTCATTTGTTTTTTTCCCCGCTGGACTGAGTGCAAGTGATGGTGTGTGATAGACATTGCCAATCAGGACTGGAGTGGATTAGATCAATATGAAGTGAGAGAATCACTCTTTAATCAGGACCTGACCGGCTCTTTATTGGGAGAGCAGTGGTCTGTGAAATGGCATAATAGCCTTAAGGCAGGCAGGCAGGCACACACACACACACGTACAGAGAGAGAGAATAGACCACTGAGACCTTCTCTGTATCCCCTGTGCACTCTTTGCTCTAATTACTTTATTCAGGAGGTCACACTTGCGCGCACACACACACAAAGATGGAGGCTGCAGATGATCTCAGTACATGTGGGGATTTTTACATATTTCCTATTAATTGTTTCTCTTACATTATTGCAGCACACAGTTAGCAATGGATTTTGACGCTTCATTATTGTATTGTATTTCATAATTTGTCAGCTCAATTATATCATTTTAATGCAACTGTGCTGCAATAAAAAGCCTTGTCAAGCACTCAGCGGTAGGTTGACTGGGCTCAGGTCTACTGTAGAGTAAGAAACTGCGTAAGACAAAAAAGAAAAAGTGGAGGTGCTTGGAGTATTATTGGCATTTTGGCATGTTGAAGGAGATTGACTTTGTGCATTTTGGGTTGACTTAGTGCTGTGGGTGCTGCAGTTCGGGGTCATCCTGAGAAGACGTGTTCTGGTAGATCTCCTGGAGTGTATTCTGGGCCTGGTGTCGGTTTTTAAGAGGTCTCTTAGGTCTTTACTTGATGTTGGAGTAAACCACTCCATTGGGTATTACCCCAGAATTTCCATTACTGTACAAGAAAGCTGACTTGTGGTGACTGAGACGAATGTCTTTCAGTTTAGTGCTTTACAAGCTCAGCAAACCATTTAGTCACCAGTTATGCCCTGCAGAGGGAGGTTAATGTCGTCTTGGAAAAGAGCCCTCCCAGTGTGGTAGAAATCCCGCTCTAAAGGTTGATGACAACCACTCTATCAGTTAGAAGTGTTCAAATCTATACAGGGATGCAAATCTTGCTTTTAATAATCTACCTCACCTTTGAACTCATGTGTTTGTGTTTCTGCTTGGTTTGTTGACAGGGGCTGTAGGATTGCCACTTCCTGGTGTTGAAGTCCGGATTGTCATGAATAACACAACCAACACCACAATTGTGGAGAGCAGTCACCGAGAAACTCAGGTAATCAATGAGCTGATATGTAAGACGATTTATCTTCACAGTGGATTAAAAAAGACAAGTATGTTTAAAAGTAGCGTAAGTGATTTTTTATTTCTGTTGTTGCCTAATACATCACACATCATCAAGTGGATAGTGCACTCAACTCTTTTTAACTGTCTGACATCTTCATCTGTCTTGCTCTGTTGTGAATTTATCGCAGGTACGTCCAGGTCTGGAGGGGAAAGACGGGGAACTCCTGGTTCGAGGTTCATCTGTCTTTAAGGAGTACTGGAACAAACCTCAAGAGACCAGAGAGTCTTTCACTGATGACGGCTGGTTCAAAACAGGTACCAACCCCTCCTGCCCTCTCCCCTTTTCTCTTAGCCCACACTTCAGCTCTGCGCCCACACACACCTATTCCCTCGGGGGGGGGGAGTGAAATCTGCTACTAATGGCATCTCCATGAGTTGTGCTGTGCTGAGGAATTCACACCAGGTGGAAGGATGTCATGAGATTGTTTCATCTTTGGTACCAACTACACTTTCAGGGGCTTGATTTCAAACACTTAAAAACCAGGACAGCAGTTCAGCACACACACAGTCAGAAATTGAAAATGTGCATTGTATGTGTGTGTGCACATTTTGGGGGGGACTATGAGGAAGTGATAAATGGGTTATGTGCGTTTTTGGTGCTGCAGGGCATTTTTCCTCCTAAGTGGTTGTGACTGCTCTGGGTCTTGAGAAACCAAGTATTGCACCTTCTCTCTCTCTCTCTCTCTCTCTCTCTCTCTCTCTCTCTCTCTCTCTCTCTCTCTACTTTACTGCAAAGCCATCGGGAGATGGCCGTTAGGTTGGCCGGGACACAGGAGGGAAAGCAGCAGCAATTAGAGCTTTTGATTGTCATGTAGACAAGAGGAAATAAGATGATCCAAAAAGAGTGAGGATAGAGCTGGAAGTATGTGGTGGTGGTGGAGGGGTTAGAGAGTTAGCAACAAAGGATGGCATGTAAGGGCCCAGGGAGAGTGGAGACGGTTAAGGTGAGGATGGAGAGCTGATTGTGCCGGTGAAGGTGGTGGAGGAGTTTGGGGGGGGGGGGGGGGGGGGGGGGTGAAAAGAAGCAAGGAAGGAGCAAATGATGGAGAGTGATGCTGGGCGAGGCAGTGGGAGAGCAGGGCAGAGTGTGTTTAATTGGCTTTGCAGGCTGGAAGGACAGAGATCCAGAGCACAGCACGCTGCTGTCACACTCCATTACAGCCACTGGCCACATAATGAGAGCCGCGCAATCAGCTCCCCACAGACCAGTCCCTCAAGCCACACACACACACACACACACACACACCTGACTGTGAAGTGGGAGGCATCCATGGTATCAAAAGTGAAAGTTCAAATCATTTTTTTATACAGTGTTGGATGGCAGAACCAAGGTTCATGGGTATTGTAGTACTATATCTGTCATACCAATTTAAAAGGACAATAGAATGACTGATTAAACCTATGGTAGTGTTGAATAATCCTGTGTTTATTTGTTGTGGGATATTAAGAATTGAATCAAAAGAAAACTTTTCCATTGTGAATTAACACAGTCACACTGACTTGCTAACTCTTGCTGACCTCTTGTCTCCTGCCACTAAAGCCACTTCCCTGCATTAAATCCGGCCTCCTGAGCACCATCTACTCCCAGGCTGCAACTCACCATCAGTCTGCCACTTGTTCTGAAAGAGGCAGGATTTGTATGCAGCCTGAGAGACTCAACTTAAGGCAGGAAGTCTAAATTGCCATTTATCAAACTAGCTTCTGGCTTGAGTGCAGTACCAGCATTCTAGCTTTTAAAAAGACAGCCCCTTAGGTTAAAAGTTATCTGATGGTTCCTTTGACTGAACATCTACTGGATGAACAGAAATAACGTACGCCGTTGGTCAAGTATGTTATTTCTATGTTTAATGAATCACAAAGAATGTTTTAAAAAAAACACCTGTAATAGTTTAAAATATTGTTCTATCATTACCTTACTCACAATTTCGCTTTTTAAAACCCAGCTTTATGCAGCTTATTCTCCCTGAGATTCAACATTGCATTTTCAGACATTTGTTGATTTTTCAATCTTCAGTGTGATAATTGTCAAGTTTCAACAAACTGAAATGCAAATCTTCTGCAAATTTCCAGAAAATAGACTAAATAAACCTTGGGAATTAGTTGCATCGAGATAAAGAGCTAGAGGTGCTAATTCTCCAGTCGGGTACCATTGAACCATCGCTGAACCTAATTAAAAGAGTGGGGGATGGTTCATTTTGAGGAGAGTTACAGTCTCACAGATCTGATTTCTTCTGTCCTTTTCGTCTCAGCTGTGGAGCTTCAGTTTAAGTCACATACTTCATCTGCATCATTATTTATTCCCTAAGTCTGTTCCATTATGCTTTGATTATGCTTCCATCTACCAACTAATAAAAGTATAGTATATCTTTTTTTAGTCCCTGTTATCTAAAGCCAGATTAAATAGAGCAATTTCTACATTCATGACCTAAAAACAGCATTCTTGTTAGATCAGCCAGCCGAAAGTCACCGAGCTGAAATGAAAAAAATCAGGTTTCAAATCCCTTGCAGTTGAAGATGTCTTAACAAATCCGCATGTTTGCGCTGTGTGGTTGACACAGTGTAAGATGAAGTTTGAGAAGTAAATACAGCTCAGAGGGGAGGCTGACAGGCCAAGGGGAGGAGGAGACAAAGGGAGGGAGACGAAAATTGGAAGATAAGAAGTGGAGAAGGAGCGTGATTGTTTAGATCGATAACTTCTCAGCTGGCCAGAGGTGTCTTCTCTGGTGCGAGCGAGTGCTGTGTTGCATGACTGGCAGCTCTATAGGGAAGCTGTCACCTTCTCCTGAGTGCTCTCTCTTTCCAAGCATCTTCTTGAACATCTTGGAACACATTGATCCTGCCTTGCCTTGCCTTTTTTTTTTTTTTTTTAACCTCGTTTATGTGTTTGTCTGTCTGCTGTCCGGAGCTACGATATGAGTTCAGCTCAAGTTAACAAGACAGCACGGGCCTTTTACTGTCAGATTTGATGTACACATGTGAATTCCGTAAAGTCGGCAACAAAGGTGAGAAAAGAGCAAGAGACGAAACTACAATCGATGGAGTAGATTTAGGTTTAGTCCGTACCTTTCAACCAAGAGAGCCTGGTACTCCACCCAGAATGAATAATGATGTTCTGAAATAAACCATGAATATATGTATGAATACATAAATTAATAAGGACTTGTGGGAAGAGAGGGAAGCTCGGGCATTAGCGATTTAGCGGAAGCTGTGTTTCTGCCTACGTTAACCCTGCCTTATCTCGTGTTTATTTATTTATTTGATTAACTTGGAGAGACTCAGGCTCAGAGGCAGAAAAGTTAACAAGGGCGTTTTAAATCTTTGTCATTTTACTTGAGTTTCACAATCTTAATTGCTTATTTCCACACAAACTGGAGTCCTGTAAAAGCCAGGATTAGCAATCAATCTAAATAAATATGATTTGGTTTCATGTTGCGATTTTGTTGTTGCAAATACCGGTAGCACTATTTCCACAAGTAAATTAGGATGCACCTACTAGGCATATATCATAAAACGTACTGTATGTTGCTGCATTTTAGTCAAACAGACCTTTCGTTTGACAAAGCATAAGCGTTAAAACGCATTTGACGTGCGTCCTCTTGTCAAATCCTGTGTTTGTCCGTCTGCGTCTGCTTGTGTGCGTCTGAGAGATGTAACCCCAGCTGTAAAGGTGAGCTTCAGGTCCGCGGGGTGAATTCAGACAGACAAACAGAAAGAAGCGTGGCTCATGTCCTGCAGAGACATCACTAGTCATTTGTGCATCGCTCTTTTGCTCCCAGCTGTGCTCTCCTCTTCTCTAGCTCCATCCCTCTCTGTGTTCCCAATGTCATGTTTCACCCCAAGTCACATTGTGTCCTCCGAAGTCCAATGTCAGCGCTCCCTGTGGGATTCACAAATACCCCACGCTCCCAGCGCTTTGTTCAGTGCAGCCCCCCCTCCTGTAACATTTACAGCCGAGGTGTCAACGCGGTGGTCCAGGTTTTATTACCCCAGGTGCAGGTACATGTAGTTACACTGCTTCATGTGAGCCACTAAAGTCCAGAAACGTTTGGCGAGGTGGTGAAGCAGCTGCCACTTGTTCTCTGTATATTTTCATGCAGAAAACATTAAAAAATAACTTTTTTTTCTTTACCCTTCCCAACAGCAGAACGAATCTGAGTTTTGAAATATGATTTTCTCAGTGTTCAGGGTATTGTGTACTGTTTGAAATGTGGTACATAATCGACGGCTGTTTTCTGGAAACCGATGTGTCTTGGTTGACAATCAGATTTGTGTGATTCAGTGCAGAGAAGGAGCATGTAAACGGCAGTTAAGTAGTTTGCTTGATGAACATGGCAGATCTGAGACAGACATCAATCCTCAAGTTCAGCTTGTTATCTGCTGGTGGAGAGGCAACCCAGCAAGGAATATAATCAGCCACAAGACTATAAAGCAATTCAAGCTCCTTTAATTGTATTATATTAAACAAATTAGATCACTCATCCAAGTGCAAAGTGCTTTCTTGTACGATATTAATTACTAAAAAAAGAGCCGTGACAAAAGTTAAGGATGATAAATAATGTCAGAGCTGAGATTTCACTGCTTGGCTGTCTGTTATTTATCCTCATTAACTCCTCCATCTAGGCATCGGGGCTTTAATGTGGAACATTAATATTCATATATGCTAAGTGTTTACAGTCACTCTTAGAAGTGGCACGACTCCCAACTAGACCTCGATCTTCTTTGTGCTGATAATGCTCTCGCCACCGCAGCGATGATGGAGGACACTCTGTTCAGGTCGTGTCGAAAGACTGTGACTCTTCCCTCACTTTAAACATTGAAGTGATGCCGGTGTAGAGCATCATATAAATACAGCATGGCTGTCAAACAGTATTTCTAACAAGGAAATGCACTTTTGAGTTTTGGTCGATGATTTCGCAACGGCTTTTTAAATGTTTGTATTTCCATGCTGGTGGTGTAGAGAAGACTACACTGCAGCTTGAGTGTACTTATTAACTAAACAGGAAATCTCCACCAGGTGTATCTGCAACCACTGCTGTAATGTTTAATGAAATGAATACAACCCATAATTGTCTTAACCCCACCCACCCCCATCCACCATCTAGGCCGCAAGTTTATCGAACATGTTTTTCACTCTCACATCTCACTCAATTGATACGCTCTCATGTCGGCATCCGCTCTCTTAAGGGTTTCGTCTCAGCTCGGGCAGCGGCTGAGTGCCAGCGATGCACTCAGTTTGTGTTGTTCATTGGCTCTCAGCTGACAAAACAATAACAGTGAGCAAACAGTTTTCCCATCTAGATCTCCAGCAAATGGTCAGTTTACGAAAGTACTGTTTGAAAATGTGCTATGATCGCTTTGCTGTGATCGTTTTGCTGTGATTGTCGAGCTGCGACTGTGGAGAGTCCCAGCCGTCAGCCTTGTGTAACTTTGAGACTAAAAGCTGTTAGTATGTGTCACTTCAGTAAGTTTGAACGTTTTCAGGCAAGAAAGTAACCATTTAGATTCCCACAATATAGTCAGTTTATTCAAATAATACTGTTTAGAAATTTGCTGCAAGGTTTCAGAGATATCGGCAGTCAATCATTTGCAGTATAAAAGGCTTTTTGAGAAAGTGAGAGTTATTCCAACCACAGAGGTCCTTGAGCATACAGACATACTGTAAATGAGAAATATGACGTGGTTTGGTGAGGCCGAATGCGAGATTAGCCGTGGACAGATGCAGAGATACTCACTCACAAGATAGAATTTCAATTATGTGCAAAAGGTGGGGAGTGTAATGAAAAGACGCATCCTCTTTGTTTAGCTGTGAGATTAAAATGACGGTGTGCCATGCGTTTGTATTTGATTGTCTCTGTAAAATACTACTCAGAAAATGTCACGGTTTACATTATCATTATTATTATGATGATTATTACTTACTTACAATTACCCTTAAAGGAATGAGAGCGGAATTTAAATAATAAACCTGATTTTTAAAACAAGCATCTTACTATTATACTATTATATAAATACATGTTAGCAGCAAAATGTTAAATTAACTACTAAATGAAAAATATTATCAGATGTGAGCTTTTAAAATAATATACTACGATTATTAACTGCTCCCATCTGTACCTTTACCACACACACACACACACACACACACACACACGTTTATGTGTATGATAATTTAAGTCCGTTGCATCCTCAGTGTGCCGATGTGTGTTTTTGTGTTTTTATTAGTAGCAGCTCATATTTATTACATTCTTTATCATTTGAACCATGGATGAAAGTCCATCTTTAAGGCTGTTGCAGTCTGAGTTTGTGCACTACAGTAAGTCAAAGCCTGAATGAGATGATAACGTGAAAGTGGACATGTTTTCATTTCATCACTCCTAGTGTGCACTTTACAGGAGGCTGCATGCCAGCCACATCTCCAGGGTTGAATGGGATGAAAGTTAGATCAAGGTCAGAGTATCACATTCAATTACAAACACTCATAGCAGTTAGTTTTATCTATTTTTTTTTTAAAGCAGAAACATGTCGTGAACGGTCGTGACGAACTAATAGATGACTTCTGTCACCTCCACCAAAGAAAAATGCTGTGTGCATTTCTTAGTCGCCTTTCTCCTTCAGTGACGGCCCCAGCAGTGATGCTGGTGGCAGACAGGCTGAAGTGTTTTTGTGATGTTGGCCTTTGTCATATGACACACACACACACACACACTGCCCTTTTCTTTCACACACTTTTTGTCGAGGCAAAATATATGTGTGCATCTGTGTCTCTGTAGTTTTGAATAGTTGTGGACCAAGACCTCCACAATTACATTTTTTGCAAAAGCACTCAATCTGATATAAACGAATGGCTGCAATTTAGCATTGAAAATAACTCACAGCTACTTTTGAATGTTGTCAAATCATAGTTCACTCTTTGTGAGGCAACAGGAATGGTACCATCACTGTGGAGCCCCCATGCTGACTCCCTGCCAGCTGGGAGTGTTAGATGAGTGGGTGCTGAGGAAGAGAGCCAACAGCCAGAGGGATCTAACCTGCATCACATGTCGACGTGTAATAGCAAATACACTTTGATCCAAATTGCGTTAAATATATTTGCAGACATTAGTATTTATTTTGTTTTGTACCTTCCAGGTACAGTAAATTATGTTTTATGCAGTATGGAGGCAAATGTTTTATAATTTACTGTATTTTTCAGTTTTTAAAATGGCAGGTCCTCTTTCTCTGCAGATAATTCATATTTCTCTCCTTTCATGCAAGTTGTTCAATCTAATAGGCGTGTCTACCATTGAAACTGTCGACTTCTTTTATGTAACCAAAAAGATGACAGCAGGAGTGAAGGCCGATCAGGCAGGGAGTTCTGCTAAAATGTTAAAATGATACACTCCAACATAAATTCCTCTGAAGGTAATTTTGCCTTACTCTGGGGAAAAAAACGCTGCTTTGGCAAGGATTTCAAACACTGTTCATAACACACTTCTGTGCACAATGTTGGTTTTTCCTGTTAAGAAAATGATAATTAGTGCGCTAAAATAACGAAATGTTCATTTTGAGTCATTTAAATTGCGTTGTAACGGGATGAAGTTTTTTGGGAGCCAGCTAATGTCATTTTCTTCTCTGAAAGACATGATGGAAGTTTTCTCTGCCCTACATCCTCCAGTTAAAGTCTTGAACTGTTTTTTTTTTTTTTTTTTCTTTTTTTTCACACTGTGTGCTTTCACTTTCTTTAATGCCTCAGAATGAGATGAAAGCCCAGTGCAATTAGGCTTCTTATCGTTTTAATTAAGAAAGCCATTCGGCCATATCTGCCTCCGACGCCATAACACATAATGGCAGAGAGTCTCTGATGCCTGAAGTAGTGTTTGTGTGCGTGTGTGTGTGTGTATGCATGTGCCGAGTGTGCACATACAGCATGTATTTGTACAAGCTTGTGTGTATGTGTGCGTCCTAGTAACACAGTTCCCGACAATCTCTCTCCCGCCCTTCTTTCCTCTTTTATCAGTCCGTGTTCTCCAATAACCATTCCCACTTGTGCCTCCCTCCAAACATGCTGTTCGGTCCCTCGTTATTTCCTCCTCCTCAAAGAGACAAGGTCAAAGAGTCCTGTATAAGTACTTCAAACTCAATTCAAGTATGTTGTCTGAGCGTTTATTTTCCACCCTTTTGTCAAAAATGGCCTCGTTTATGCCGCTTCCTTCCTCTATGCTTAAACATATGCAGGCAAATGGACGGATTTGATTGTGTTTTATTAGTTCGAACCCGGGCAACGACACGTACGGAACACATTAACAGCTTATCAGTGTGCATGTAAACTGCCATTTTGCCCCATAACTATTTGCATAAGATGAGAGAGCTACATAGCTGTAACCAAATGATTCTTGCAGTTTATTTTCTTTTTTTCCCCCTCATCCAAAAGAGGAGGAGAATATGAGAAACTGTAACTACCCTGTTAGTGGTGTTAACACCCAACCAAGCTTCTGACTCCTACTCCCTCCTGCTCTCTCTCTCCCTCTCCCTCTCCTCCCCCGTTACCCCGGCCTATCAGTGAGGAGCAGTGGTCTGTGAAGAAATTCCCAATATCTAAATTTACACACTGTATCAATCTTGTTTAATAGACTGGAAAGCTTATAGCCGCCGTGGCAAGCCGGCAGAGAGGGCAGCAGTGATAAATTGTCGGTGTGCAGGCGACAGCCGCCCGTGATGTATAATGAAATATTTATGATTTATCCCAGCTAATAAACTGAAATGAAGTGCGTGATGTATGGGAACAGATGGGCCCTCTATTGATGCTGAAGCAGGGAGGCAAGAGGGGGGAAAAGAGACAGGGAAGATAGGTGGAGCGAAGGAAACAGGAGATGCGATGAGAGATGCTCCAGAGAGAGGAAAAAAATGGAGGACGAGGATGAACCAAAAAAAAAAATTGTGACACTGAGAAAGTGGACAAAAATGTAAGATGGATGGAGGGATACGGGGTTAGAGTAGAGCATGAGAAATTAGATTAAATGATGAAGTAGAGGACAGATGGAAGATGGCAGTAAAAACAGACCACCATCAAAATATAATCCTTCTCCTAAAATGCTTGATCTTGTTGATTTTAGGTGAGGCAGGGCCAGTCCTGTTCTGTTATTGATTCCATATTTCAGGTTGTAATCTCTGCAAACACACAGCTTAACCTGTTAGTTAGTTAGATGAGAAGATTAATGCTGCAGTAAATACGTTTACAAAATGTTGAACTAGTCCTTTATGTATTATTACTGTTCTTAGTATTTTATTATTGTACAGTATTTCAAGTACTTGCATTTTAAATATTAATTTTACCACTTTGTATATTTCATCTCTCTGCACAGTAGTCTCAATGTTCTCCACAATGCCAGGTATTGAGTTCTGGTGGGAAAATTATAAATCCCTTGATTTTTCATTTGTTTTAAATCATTGTTGTATTAAAAAAAAACATTCATGTCTGAAGAGGTTCTTTAACCAAAACATTTTATCTATGATTAAATAACATGTTTTTATTCATTCATTACTGAGTGTAAATGTGAATAAAAAAATTCACTCTGTAAAGAAATCGAAATAAGCCTTAAAACTTAAAACTGTTTATTTATGTGTAATTGTGGAATGTAAATTTGTTGTCATCCATGCTGCAGATGAACTGTCCTCAGTTGTAATGTAGCCTCAGGCCTCTAAACCTGACCTTTGGTGACCTCTCAGTCCCTTAACCTTCCAACCTTAACTGCAGTGTCTGGTTAACCTCATCACAACGTCTCTCTCTCTCACACACACACACACACACACACACACACACACACACACACACTCCACTCCCTCCTTGGTCCCAGCTGTGGACGCACCACCTGTAATAATCCAAAAGGACACCTTCCGGTTCCTGCTTTCACTCTCTCCTCTCCTTCCCTCCTCTGTCCATTTTTCTCCCCCTCTGTCTCCCTCCACTCATCCATACTGACCCATTTCCTCTGCTCGTCATCCTCAGGCCCAGCTGAGCCCCTCATCCCACATACTGTACTCATCCACTCCCACACCTGTCCCCCCAGACACCTAGACTATATGTCTGTCTCTGTGTGTCTCCCCCCCCAACACACACACACACACACACACACCTTGTATTCAACCAAATGTACTTACCCATCATTCCTTGTAAGTTGTAAAGGTGACATTGGAAGATAATACAACAATGTGCATATCCTTGACCGTTTCAGTGGCATCTCCAGCAGGTGGCTTATCCCATTGCCATTGTGAGATGTTATCATGCTGAAGTCAGCATTTAGCTCAAAGCACCATTGTGTCTAACTAAAGGCTCGTGGAGCTGCTAGCATGGCTGCAGACTCTTAGGCCTGTTACGAACAGGCCTGTAACGATACGAAATAAATTCACGTTTTTTTAATCTCTCCATCTTCTGACCTAAAATAGAAATTATGTTCTTTCTTAATTCATTCCTCTCTCCTTGTGTGGTCGTGTCTTTCAGGGGACACGGCGGTCTACAAAGATGGTGTGTTTTGGATTATGGGCCGCAGCAGTGTTGACATCATCAAGAGTGGTGGCTACAAGATCAGTGCACTCGAGGTGGAGCGTCACCTACTGTCTCATCCAGACATCATGGGTAAGAGTGTTGTGCAGGTTTATTGTGTAACAATAGGAGAGGAATGCATTGTCTTTGTCTTTGGCTCCGTTTTGAATTACAGTTAGAATGTCAACAAATTTGAGAAAAACGTACAGGACTGGTAGCCCTTTTTAATACAAAGATCACCAGTTAAATTTTCTTGATTGACCCCTGCACTATACTACTAGAAAAGGGGCTACAATTCCATACATTCCATCTGATGTGCATTCACACACTCTACTTAAAGATAGGATTCATCACTTTTAACCCCAAATAAAGTGACAGAATCGATGTCGTTGACACATAACAACAACGTGTCTGGCTTGTGTGAAATTAAACCTTGCAGATGTAGCTGTGATCGGGGCCCCGGATGCCACTTGGGGTCAGAAGGTCACGGCAGTGGTGCAGCTGGAGAATGGGCAGAGTATGACCCTGCCAGAGTTGAAGACCTGGGCAAGGTACTCTGACTTTCATTTCAACGATTTCTCTTGAGTAGACGTACTTGCTTTTCAGAACGATGCTGAATTCATGCCACATAATAGAGTATTGACTGGCCCTTTTAGACATGTAATCATGTTTTTTCTGTGGATGGGAGGCTACAGGCTTAGTGAGGACTCCGGGGATGTTTGTGGGGAAAGATGCTTGCAATAGGGATGCATTTAACTTGTACCTGGATTTTAGGTATAGGCCGATATCAAGAACCGATCTGGTACCAGTGTTTTAATCAATAAGCTGTATGCATGTGGAAGTGATGGGCTTCCTTCTTTTATGTGTAAGGTAACATCAGACTTGACTTACACATTTTTTGCAACTTTGTAAAATAAGATGTAACAAATAAATACATAGTTATAAATGTACCGAATTGTTATTTACTAAAATAATGTCACTGATATATGACATCTGTATCCGTATCGGTGCATCTCTACTTACAAAAACAGGGGAGGAAGCCTGATTCTTTGTGTTCACATAGACAACTGCACTGCATGAAAAATACAACCCCTTCATTCATGTCCAGCAAAATATGCAAAGTCAGCAAAAAGTTGAGCCTGACACAAGTTCAACTCTCCTAGTAAAGGTAGAGTTAAAAGGTACTTTGTTAAGTTCTCTCTCCAACCTGTGACCTGAGTAACTTACAACCAATCCACCAACCTGATTTACCAAAAATATAACACAAAACTGCCACCATAGCTCATTATTACAAAGGAGTGCTGACTCTGTCTTGGTTAAATAGCATTATGCTGATTTAAGAAGACAATTTCTCCAGCTATTTGTCAGCCTTGTGGTAAACAAATGAAGGCTCCTAATGCAGACTCTGCAGTTCAGCACACACGTCCCTAGTGACCGGCCCTGAAGTCTGCAGATCAATAGGAAGGGAATGCGAGAGAGAGAGAGAGGCCAGAGATGGACTAATGAGGGGAGCTGAAGGAAAGACGGAAGATAAAAAAAAAAAAAAAAGAGGAAGATGCGGAGGAAGCGAGCAAATGGTTGTTACGGAGGGCTCTGTACAGTTTTTTTTCCTGCCCTTTCTAAATGTCAGGAGAGTTTATTCTGTCTAAGGCAGACAGTTGGTGGTGACATGCAGCCCTTTACTTTAGAGTGAGTGAAGGCACAAACACACTTTTTTATTATTATTATTCACTAATATTTTATTATTTCTAATGCATTCGTCCACTTGTGTCTTCACGTTCAGACCATCTCTTTTTGTCTTCGACACTATCTGTCTACTACCTACAAATATAATTTATTCACATACTGTGTGTGCGTGTGCGTGTGCGTGTGTGTGTGTGTGTGTGTGTGTGTGTGTGTGTGTGTGTGTCAGTCAGTCACGGCTATGGGCCCCATATGGTGTGGGGGTTTTTAGATCCTATTGCTATGGCCTGCTGGTCCAGCATGGTGGATTACTACTGCTGCTTGTGACCCAGGTTAACACACACACACACACACACAGGCTCTTACACACACAGTGTTTGCCGCCACGGGTGCTGCCAGCGGACAGGCAGTGCCAGCGCACAGCCCACTGCTGAGGCCAGGGTGTAGGGGAGAGAGAGAGGGAGATAAAATGAGACATAAACAAGTAGATGGATGCTCACTCTTCAGTGCCCTGGCTTCAGCTGTCAGTCTGAATCTCTATCACAGCCTCCACGGGCCACACTGCCTTGAAAACACACACACACACACACACACACTAACACAAACACACTGCCCTGGAGAAATTGGTGACACGAGCGAGCCCCATTACAGAGATGTGTATGTGCGCACATATACTCACTCACACTTTACTCACTGAGTCAGGGAGACAGAGACATCTGCTGAAAGGAGTGTTTGATGGCAGCAGTATGAGTCATTATGTTCGCTCGCACCACAAGCATGCACACAGGAACACACACACGCGCACACACACACACACACTCCGGCACAAACAAACAAACAAACTAGGTTAGAAGATAATAGAAAAGCTCCAGGCTTCAAGACTTGACGTAACAACCGTGCACTCAAAACCGAAAAAAAAATTAAACACTTTTAATTATCCCAGCCTTCTGTTTTTCTTTTTATTATTTGTTTTTTTTAATTTCATCTCACAGTGATTATATTGTTTTATACGAAGGGAATTGTCTGTGTCTGGAAGGCGAATTGGGGATATTAGGGAGGGGAGCTGCAGAGTGTATGAAGGACATTTCTTTTCTTATCTCGACTACTCTGCCACAGGGCTAGCCTTTGTTTTGCAATTGTTTTCCGTTTTGTTTTTTTTCTTTGTTGTTGCGTGTGTGTGATGTGTGTGTGTGTGTTTGTGTGTGTGTGTGTGTGCATATTCCCATATATGTGTGCACATTGATCAATACGTGTGTTGTTGTGCATGCCAGTCTGTTTAGCTTCCTTTCTGCAGTTAAAGGTCTTCAGTGTATTAATATCAGTGTTTATTGCAGGGAGCACATGGCACCATACACCATCCCCACAGGCCTGGTGCTGGTGGAGGAGATGCCAAGGAATCAGATGGGCAAGGTCAACAAGAAGGACCTCCTGCGACAGTTCTTCCCATGACTGGACCACCTCGATATGTGTGGCAGCAGCACAGGTTCCTGGACTGCAGAGTCCCAGCTGTCCCCATCTGGTCCTTAGATCAGAATAACCTCACAGTGTACAGAGGAAATACAAAGTAATGGAAAAAACACCTCACGGGAAATGAATTAACTCCTGACGTAACTTAATCACAACTATGAACACTGCTGCAAACTTAATTCTATTACATTGATTGCCAGTTGTGTCGAGCATTGTTTGTCAGTTACTGTGCAAGAGAGGTCTAGAAATCATCACTTTGATGTGTAATTTATTGAGGCAATATGAAACAGAACTCCACCAAGAGGACACAGAATGTTTGCACACACAAGGATGTGAAAGACATTAAAATATCTAAGATGTTGTCAAGTACTGTTTATTAGTTTGCAACCTAATGTGACCCATGACTCGTATGCAATACGGCTCCTCCTTTATATTTAAAATGACGAGCACACAGAACTTTTAGCAGTGTTTTGGATTGGTCAACACCTTTTCGAACATTTAAAATTGAGTTTAAAACTTTGTGTGAAAGTTTAAACTGAGTATTTACAATAACAAAGGAATTATAAATCCAGTGTAAAAACTGGATATACCTCAATACTCAATGTACCTCAATGACAGTTATTTAAAGATAATTCAACTAATGAATCAGGGTTTTTTGGGTTGTGTTTTTTCCTCCCTGATATCACATCTATAGATTTTGGCCTATAGGTACCATAGGTATCGGACATATATATCGATATGCGGTATCAGATCGGTGCGTCCTTACCATCAACCCAATGAAATTTTGATCAGTAAGAAAACTCTGCTCATGTGACATCTTTAGCCTTGTATACACACACACACACACACACACACACACACTGGTGGACTTGAAATACACTGTTTATCTAAAAAACTTGTTAAGATAGAGATTAAAGTGTTTTTGAGTTAACTTTTTGTTTGCTAAACCTCTGTGTTGTCACACTTGTTTTCTCCGTGTGTGTGAGAGAGTGTGTGTGTGTGCGTGCGTGTGCGCGCAGCTGTGGTTACACAGGTGTGATGAGAGCCTGAAGGCGGATTCTCTAGCAAGGCACAACACCACAGCTGGATGCCCCGCACTCCATCTGACTAACACTCTCGCTCCGCTCGCACTTCTCACCTCTCATCCTTTCTCATCACCATTTCTCCAATACTTCACCTCTTCTTCTTCTTCTTCATCACAAGCCAAAACAGATTGCAGGGGCACCAGGGCCAACTTGACTGTGAAGACCTTTTGAATGAGAACCTGGCGTGCTGCCAGAAAAGGCAGGAGTGTGTGAAGAGAATGAAAGAAAAAGGACAGAGAGGAGCAAACGTATGAAGCAGAACTGTCAGAGAAATTGGAGTCTTAACCAGAGCTGGCGCGAGAAAAAGTTGATAGAAAAGAGGTGGATGCAGGAGAAAGTCAGCGTAGGTTTTTGAGTGAGTGATATGCAAAGGATTGGGAGGTGGAGAAGAAAGGCACTTAAATACGGTTTAAGATAAACAGTTGATGAACAGCCAGACAACTGAAGATGGAAAGAAACACAAGTGCAACCCCCAGCCGATACAACCTCCTGTCCACTCACACACACACACACACACTTTTGTCCGCCCACAGTCACCAGAGACCTGATTAAGAGAGCAGAGCTATCGATCTGTGGGCTGGCAGGCTAGGATGGATGAGCAGGCAGGGCTGCAGGAGCACCAGAGGACAGCTTCAGTGCCCCCAAATCCCCCTGCTGCCCCACCCAACCACCCACGCCAGACCTGAGAGTCGGACAGGGCCACGGGCAGGAAGGCTGGGGCTGCAGCAAGCAGCAGAGGGTCAGAACGAAAATTGAAGAGTGTAGATCTAGTGTGCAGTAATACGTGTGTGTGTGTGTGTGTGTGTGTGTGTGTGTGTTTAGGGGGTGCACGCAGGACGGGTTCCAGTGCCTCCCTGGTACACAGAAAGGGGGAAGGGAACCTGGTGGGTATTCCCTGGACTCGAGCTTGATGGAGCACTCATGCCCTTGAACTACATCCACCTCCCTCTCAAACACACACGTTCAACTACTCCCTTCCTGTGTTTGCTGGAGCATGGTGGAAGAGGTTGTCTGCAGATGGCTGCTTATTGGGCCCCAGGGTCCCGGAGGGTGGGTTATGGGGGACACCAGTGAGGTTGTTTATGTGTCCTAGACACATGGAGAGATTGGGCAGAATGGCAAAGGTTTAAAAAAAGAGCAGGTGATGTTCTGAAGATGTGACGGGAGGGTTTACATCGTCATGTTGTCTGGGTGTCTTTTTTAGTTTGTCACAGGTTCCCTTTTAATGTAAGCCCGTCTGCAAGATCATATTTATTTACTCCTCTAGATTAGTTCAGCTTCCTGTGCAGACGATGGACACATTAGGTTATAACAGGGGCCAGCTGGCATCACAAGCCAACAATGGATTGAAACGGTATTACATTTCAAAGTGTTTTTTTTTGTTACATTGAGCACACTGATTGAATGCCAGCTCATTCAATCATTGATTAATTTTCCCACCCTGCTTTTCAGAATCGTATCCCAGCATACACCTGGTTGAAGTTAGACAGAAAAGCTTTGACAGTGTGCAACTTTGGCACAGGGCTGACAGAGACCTATGGGCAATCAATTACATCAGTCAATGCAACAGAACAAAGGACACAAGGACAGGTATGAACTATCTATATAGACATTTTCTAAAGAAAAGTTGCAAAGTTGCTTCAGATTAGGAGCCATTAAAGAGCAACTGAACACCAGCTGATCTCTGGTGGTGGTGTAACCTCCTGGGTGTGTCAGCAGCACATGGTGACATCACTGTTGCAACAGAACCCTTCTACCCCCACCCAGGGGTGATGAGATAGCTGCACATGTTAGGGAATTGTAAATGAGAAATGTGGTATCAATCTTCTCATCTAACTCTCAACAAGAATGCAAATAAATATTTCATATTATTATGCTCTACAAAACTTTACAAAAAGTCAACGAATGTTAGGGAGACTTGTCAGGTTGGTTTTTTTTATAGCAGTTGAGTCAGATTATCTGATAGTGACTAGTAAACTAATGTTATTATAAGTGTAGAAGCACAGCCCTAGGAAAATCTATTACTCTGGTTAGCCGACGGAGTCTTAGATTACTATCTATATGGACACAACAAATCAGAAAATACATATTTAAAGTCATAATGCAGAGAGGTCAACAGTAAAGTGCTCCCTGTACTTTGGGGTATTTGCATTTGGACCTGTGTGTACAGTGCGTTACTTTGAAGCCTGTCCTCTGTCACTCTGACTCCACAGAGGTCTGTCTCAGTCTGCTGTGAACATGAAAGCCGTCCATCATAAATGATTCTGGAGGAGGAAGACGTTCCTCTCGCTTCCCTTTGAACACCGACTGCATAATAAACAGGTCAGACTGAAGCAACGAGTCGCAGAAACAGAGCGGCGTCTGAATGCGTGGCAGAGTACTTACACACGGTTGTACATTGCAGTCAAAGACGGAAAATCAGGCTACAATTATACAGTCAAACATTCACATGTGCACACTTTTGACGATCACAAAAGGCTTCGGGCCTGTAGATACTTGATCAACATGACAGGCTTTATGGATGTAAGTGGGAAGAGAGAGAGGAGTGATGGGAGGATGACAGGCAAGGCTCTTCAGCCCCAGGGACACCCCGAGTATACAGTCAACACACACACACACACACATGCATGCATGCATGCAAACACATCAGTGAATCCAGAACCCCACCAGGTCTGTGTGGGTGCGTAACCGATGCTTGTAGTGGCAGGTTGTTGTTTACATGGAGCTCATGTTTATTCTAAAGCTACTTACACCTCACTGGCTCAGCCTCGGGCTCGGTTCCTGTGAAACTCCCACTGACTTGCTCTCTGTTTTCTCTTTGCCTTTTTTCTCTGTTGACCTTTCCTCCCCTTTTTCTCTCTATCACTTCCCCCCTTTCTATTCCCGTCCGTCCCTCACTACGATCTGCTAATCACGTTTGTCTCATTTTCTGTGATGTTCTGCCACGTTTTTTTTTTTTTTTTTTCAATTAATGCGATGACGAATCAAGCTTTCCTGCATTGTTTCTCTGCTGCACCACTTTGTTTGTCTCGTGGTGGAAAGTTAATGAGGACAGTTAATTAACTACAACTTTACGGTACCTAATATTAGAGGTGCATTATACTTTTAGGCTATTCGATTTCAGAGGGAGATACTTTACTTTTTACTCCACTACATTAATCTGGCAGGTACTACTTCCTTGTCAGATTAAGGTTTCACATAGAAAACATGTGATCTCATCATATAGATTAAACTACCTAACAGTATATAAAGTGGTTAGAATTAGCTCCACCATGACACTAAAAGGGACCATACTGTATAATGACTTTTGCTTGTGTAAAATGATGAATGCAGAACTTCTAATGGAGTATATTTATATTGTGATATTGCTATTTTTACTTAAATGGGGCATATCATGGAAAACTCAGTGCTTGTGCACATACTGTACATGTGGGTTTCTGGAGTGCCTTCAGTGGGCTGTCTAGATCACAAAACGTGATTCAACACCATTCAGTTTTGGCTCCCCTTCTGATGTCATGTAAAGATGCATCATATTTTTCTCTCAAGCCAATCACAGTAGGCTATTTCAGGAGGGGACAGACGCTAAAACAGAGGTGGGTGCATACAGGTATACTCAGGCAGACAGTCTAAGAAAAGGAATGTAGTTTTTCAACATTATACCATGTAAACATGTTCTTGTAGAAACAAGTATGACTAAAATGAGCATATAGACTTTAGGCAAATGGTTCTATGACTTCTTCCACAACTGTCTCTGTCTTTGCACTTGAACACAGCTGAAAAACTTTTTTGGAAAAAAAAAAAGAAGAAAAATACAGAATCAATAGTGAATTATCATGTTCTAGCTCTCATAACTCGGCCCACTCAACAATGGAGGAGACAAGGTCATGAGAGAATAAATAGCAGGCAGACTAGCTAATGATCTATCATCCTGGACAAGCGGCTGCACCCGAGAGCAGGCTGGCTGACAAGATCATTAATAAAAGCTGCTGGGAGAGTGATCGATCGGCTTGATGGATGATCAGAGCCACAAATACTATAAAACACCTGGATGTCAAGCCTCGTCTCTTTGAAGAGGGGGGGGGGAGGGCCTTTAAAAAATAAAAAATCCAGAGCCCAACAGGGAGTCGTCAGAGGGGATCAAACCCTGACGCTCAACCTCTGTACTCGTCGGGAAAATGACTTCAACGATACGGCCGCGTGTATGAGTTTGTGCGTTATCGTGCTGTACATCTCTGTATTTGATGCAGTCAGCGTGTTGGAGTCCGCAGAAGCTCAATGTGAGAGCATCAGTGTAATTTGAGGTAGATCAGGGAGTCAGCAGGTGTCGTGCCGTACAGCCTGCTGCAGCGGTCCACCGCGGTGTAATGGGAGGTATTTATTATTGACGTGCTCCCCTCACACTATTTCTGAGCTCTGTGGTGGTAATCTGTCTCCACTACGGAGCTCCACTCCGTCCCTCATCTCTCCTCTTTTTCCCCTGATCCATCCATTGTATCTGCTAGTGTGTTACAGTGTCTCTTTTGTCATCTACACACACACACACACACCTTACTCAGCAGTTCATCTCGATTCCTAATCTTTGCAGCGAGAGGGAGAATGAGTTCAGAAGGAGTGTAGTCTCCTCGCATGGCTGCGTGTATCAATATCTGTACATTGATCTGGCCTCGCCTCTCCTTCTCCATTCGTCCAGATATAGATTGGTTTTCCCAGCAGGTATCTGTGCCTAGAATCTGACTGATGGGCGGAGAGCGCAAGGGAGGGTGTATTGAACCAGTGTGTCCCACATGCCACTGGAGTGTGTTAGACTGCTAAGCAAAAAGCACGGGGGGGTTACACTGCATGCAAGTCTAACAGACACTGGGAAGAGGAGGACACTCTTGTTTCTAAATCAATGCAGTGGCAAAGATAGAGGTGTGGAGGGCTGCAACCATCATTTTCACGCTCCCATTATCACTTTTGGATTCATCGATTCATTGTATGTCTATAAAAGGTCCGAAAATAGTTAAAAATGCCCCGATTTACCGGAGTCACAGGACGTCAGACCAACATCCATCCAGATTAGGTTTCCTTTAGGTTTGATGAATAAGTTTAATAATTAATGGTTTATCAAAATGTACGTCAGTTGATATTCTTTTTATCGATTAACTGGCATGGAGGATTGAGGGAGCATTTTCAACACTTAAATGGATGAGTGTCTGCCAAACATTCCAACTTAAGTTGCATTGATTTAGCTGCAAATTAATTAAGTGTTGCTGTAAACTTAAAGTATAGTATTAAGAGTTACATTAAAAAAAACACAAACACAATTGTACCCATAATTTGCTTTTTTCAAATAAATTACTCACTATGTCGGTGATTAACCAAACTCAAATCAGTCGGCACATTAATCACAAATCCCAGTCAAAAAAAGACGCTCTCACATACAATAATACTAATAATAATGTTAAATGCATTTGACATTTTAACACCAGAACATTTCATGTAATTAGGGATGCATTGAAGGGTAAGGAACAAACCAGTTAATTTATAATAATATGTACAAGATCAACTTTACAAACTCTTTTGTTTACTGTTAATACATGAAAACGTCATGAATATAATAAATATAAAGGGGTATATTAAAGTTTATATTGCATGTATGTGTGAATGCGTTTGGTCTGTAGGTGTCTGTATTGCTGCCATCGGTGCTTGACCATAAATCAGAGCCCTCAGGCCGGGGATTGCCCTGCTCGTGGCTCCATGTGTAATTACAAAGCTGACATTTAAACAGCAGAAGCCATATTTCACTCTAGCGCTGGATGCAGAGTGGTCTACGGATGGAGTAAAAGTTTTCAACTAGGAAAAAATAAATAAATAAAGACAGGAAAAAATCAATGAGAGATAGAATGCATTCTAATGCCTTGTTAATGGACCCGCATATTAATTATTCAACGGTGGCCATTTTGTCTGCTCATTAAAGTGGCAGCCGGGAGGAGAAATGTTCTGCATTACTCTGCTTAGCTCGGGCAAAGCCGAGCGCTTAATACCACATTCTCAGCTTGTGCTGCTCATCCTTTCACAGCATTGGTTCGGATCTGTTGTTTCTGTTTGACACGCATCCATATTGTGTTTGTGCTGCTCCGTCTGCTACGCTGCTTCTGTAAGAGATGTGATCTCTATCACACATTTTTTCAAAGGTCAAATGCGCCTTGTAATGTCATCCGTTACGTAAACAAATGATTTCACCTCAGTCATGTGACATCATTCATTTTAGTTATTTGTGTTTGTCATTCTGATAACTCTGCTGTCAGCCGCAAACAGTTTGAACTTTTTCTCTAAATTGGAAAAACTTTCCGTCTACAGTTTTTCCATCACTTACATCAATCTATTGCTATATATTATTATGTTAATACTTTTGTTACTTTTACTTTGTGTCTCTCACATTTTCACCTTGTTAGATATAATTTGGGGAAAATTGGAAATCGTTGTGCAGACTCAAATACATGAGGCATACTGAGGCACTGTGAGAATATAAACTACCAAAAAAACGAGCAATGAAATGGTTTCGTTTCTGTATACAGGAAAGTTGATCTGGACATTCTACAAAAAATATTCATGTTAATAACTAGTTAATAATGTAGATAATCAGTTGGGACCATAACCTAAAAACATTGAATAATGCCAAGAAAGAGTTTCTATTCCAAATCATATGTTTTAATACAAATCTTCTATAATAATAATATTGAATGGCGCGATCTGTGGTTTTCCATATTGACCATCACTGATTGAGAAGCGGCTGCAAACAAGAAGAATTTTCTTCCAGCTTGATTTTGTCACTTTTGAGTGAAACCTCAGTAAAAGTATTAGGAAGTTTTACCACATTTTGGCGTGAGGATTTGCAGCGATCGTGTATTATCATAGTTTTGAAAACGGCATTAAACCAAGAGGGGGCCAGCAGTGTTGAGGATGAAGTGTGAAGGCGCCTACTGACAGGGCCGGTATTAGGAACATGTATGTGAGGAGGAAGCTGAGAGACACAGGGAAAACATTAAAATTCCTCTTTGGCCTGCTGTCAACCTGCGTCTGCTGACTGCTCAGAGGAGCTGCTGCGTGACGGGATTCCTAATGACACTGCAGCAGAGCCGTTGCCACAAATTGCTTTGACTTGATTTATTTCTCCTTTTACAACCCCCCCCCCCACCACCACCGCCACCACCACCACCACCAACACCACCCCTCCTCCTCCCAACATCACCACATCACCATTCGAGCATTCAGTCTCCTTCTCTGTCTCCCTCTGCCTCTGTCCTCATACACACAAACACTGTGTGCATATGCAGTACCATCTCCTCTTCCGCAGCACGCCAGTGGCACGGAACATCTGTCTCTAGGTCTCCCTGCCACACAGTGTTAGAGTCAGGGTAGGTCACTCACTCGACTGGCCAGTCTGGAAAGGCCTGTGGGCAGAGCAGGGCAGGACTGGCTCGCATATGAGGGCGTCCAGGCGGAAACTTGTCCCCAGGTCCATCCTGCTTTGCCTGCCTCATGCCATTTGTATCTGTGTGCGTGTGCGCGCGTCTGTGTGTGTGTGTGTGTGCATATTTTGCAAGCATAGACAGTGATTTTATAGGTCAGGGGGCACTAAGGCAGCAAAAAGAACCGAAGGCTGCTTCTGCGTGTCCCCTCGTTCTGTCGGTCTTTGGCTGAGCGTCTCTGATGCGCGTGCCTTTCTGTTTGACTTTGTGAAATTTGTGTTTGCTGCGCACAAACCTCCACGTGGGATTCTCATTCTTGCAGAAGTGCATAACGTGCAGCGATGCATCCCTGCACTCAGCCACTGTTTGGCCCGTTTTAATCTCCTTACATTTAGACTGTTTAAATAGTCTCAGTTCGGTTAAGTAACTATTTACCTAACCAAAGTGGAATGCTATCAGAGGCAGCAGGCAGTAGTGTGCCAGTCACCCGACAGATAGCACCTTCATGCAGCGACAGCCCAGATAAGGGGGGAAAGTACTGTTTAATCAAACAGTGGAGGGAATAGGGAATGAGCGCAGGCAGCGTGGGCGAGGTTCTACCAGCTATATCCAAGTGTGTAAACTTCTTCTTAAAGGCACAATGTTGAGTAGAGTTTTCCTTAAAGAACAATAGATGAATTCAAAAGTAATTCCAATCGTGAAGGTGTCTGTATGTTCTGAGGCCTGCCCTCTGCCTGTATTTCTCTTTAAAGCAACACTTAAGAACTTTTCCTCTTCGGTCCCCCTACAGGTTGGAAGCGGAATTATCCATTACTGCCGTCGTAAATAATTTAGCCTACCGCAGCCTACCATCGCATGCACGTTATTTGTTTGTATGCAGAACCGGCTCTGGAAACGATGAACGAGTTGAACGATGTCCAGTGACAAGGTAGAGCAGCTAACGCCTTAGCTAAGATTAGCTAACATGAGCCATAGCGATAGTCACATATATATTAGCACAATAGCTAACGCCTTAGCTAACATGAACCACTGAAACTATTTTGGAAACATTATTTTAAGACACTAAATACTCTTTAGTGTTGCTTTAATTTTTGGGGGATTTCGACATTTTTTCTCAACCGCTATAAATACGTAGCAACAATGTGCCAGATCATAAGCCAAGAGGAAGTTTACAGAAATGGTTGAATCAAATCCTTCATATTTGATTGGATGGCCATAAAGTGGGCTTACAATGTATATGTGTTTCAGATTTAGCAGTGTTCATTTTGATTAGTAAGAGGGAAATATCTGATGATCATGCTAACCTAACTGACCTATTTCACTAGCGGTTAGCGCTAGTCATGTAGTCTGACTTTTTTAACTTGAGGTAATTTTAGCTTTATTTAAATTGCAGCGACATAATTCTTAAACAGTATTTTAACCAAGGAGACAGAGATGTCGCACACATTTCATATTTCCATATATTCATACTTTTCACTCTGAACATGTCAGACAGACTTTTTAGCAAGCTAAAATTAGTCTTAGTGGGTGAAAAAATGAAGGACTTTATTGTCCCCTTAGGGAAATTTGTCTTGGACTCAAAGGCTGCACACATAAATGCCTTGACAGTTACAGTAAAACAACCAACATATACACGATACAGCAGCAGCTGTACAGTCACAACAATAACTGTCTCTCACCTCTAGTTAGTTTGTGTGTGCCGTGCAACTGATATTTATTTCATGATGCGTAAATCTCAGCTTAATAAACACTTAAGTGATGACATGTTGGTGACCAGCTGGTGAACTAAAGGACGTTTTGGTTCTACATTCTCTATCTTCTTGGATTTCTCCATTTTTTTCCTCTTCAATTATCCCGCTTTTTCTCCCTCAATCACTCCATTTGGTTATCTGTCTCTCTCTTTCTATATCCATCTATCTTTTTCATGCCCTTTTCAGGCGGTGGGATATTTATCATCTTTATACCTGGAGGTTTGAGGGCCGTGCATTGGCCTGATAGATGGGCGAGCCACTGATGTGCAGCCACCTCAGGAGACACAAACCAGACAGCTATTTAGTAGCTGAGCGAGACACGTAGCTTTTCTTTTATTGTTTTCAGACTGTGTGTGTGTGTGTGTGTGTGTGTGTGTGTGTGTGTGTGTGTGTGTGTGTGTGTGTGTGTGTGCGCGTGTGTGCGTGTGTGCGTGTGTGTGTGTGTGTGTGTGGAGAAAGGTTTAGGAGGAGGAGAAGGAAAGAAAGACAGGAAGAAAAAAAACAAAACAACAACAGATGTTCATTGGCTGTCCAGAAAAATGTAGCAACTGTGCACAAAATGGGCCATTATCCATCTTGTGTATCACTATGTTGTTGACAAATCAATGGCTCTGACAGTGATGACTCTGTGTTACAGCAAACATAAAGCACTCAGACAGTCTCCCTGCCTGCTATGGAGACTGCAGCAAGGGAGCACTCGGGGCAAGGGTACTCATAGCCAGGAGGGGCGTCTGTGTGTGTTAGCGTGTGACAGCGAGAGTTTTCATTGAGCATATTCCTGGGTGCAGGTGTGGTTGTAAAAATGTATCATGTAGATGCACAGAGCTCGCTCATGAAAGCTTCATACCATTGATCCCATTTTATAAATCATACATATCACTGCTCAGGCTGAATATTAACATTAATTAGAAGTACCTCTCTGATCCAGACATATTCCTAGTTTCTAGTAGAGCAGCACGGTATTCTTTAACACAAATCACTCTTTTCACCAGTCGGTCTGCAGAGGCTTTGATGTGAGACTTGACCTGCTCCAGGTTAAAGCTGCCCTGCATTAATATCCTGCACACTAGAAATCTCCAGACAGGGTTGTAACTCGGCTCACTCAGGAAAGCACAACTGCCGCTGAACTATAATCCATTGATGCAGACGTGCTGTAAAGTCCACTGGATATACGGTTAACATGTGACATGCGTGCAGATACATGGAAGTGATGCGCTCCAGAGATATCATCATTGTGTGGAGATGGAGATGGAGATGGTGGGGGGGGGGGGGGGACTTGCATCGTGAGTCAGAGAAAGGACTCCGAGTTTGATTGACAGGTAGTCTCAAAGCCCCCCGTGGCAAGTGCCAGGGGCAGGTCACTGGGGCGAGAGCACCGTTACCCATACAGATATAAACGCTTGACTGCTGTCTTCAGAATGCGGGCCTCTTGCTGCTCAGGACAGGAGAGCCCAACGCGTTCTCATCTCGAGCAGAGAAGAGAGGAGATTGTTGGTTTATTAGTTTTTTTATCTGATTTTTCAGGGACAGTTCACATTGCAAGCAGAGAAACGCTCAGAAACTGTATAAATGTGCCAGTTTTTAAGCAGTTATCCCCTTTTGGATGTTAAAAGGCTCCCTGAATACTAAATCTATCACTTGGTGCTATGAAATTGTCTCAGATACATAAAATTAATACAGCAAGAAATAGCATGCAGATAGATTTTGCCTCCATCATAAAAAAAAAATGTGTTGAAAGGAATTTTGTTTGTGCTGTTCAAAGCCCTGAAAAATACATGCAAGTCACAGAGCTAAGCATCTGTTTTTATTTCCTGAAAAATAATTAAAAATAAACACAGCATTTCCAAAATACTCACAATGCAGCTAAAAAAACTCAATTTTAACACAACTTAACCCTCAAGTTGCTGGCAAAATGTTAACTTATTTTGTATAAGAATATACAATATTGAAAAGAAAAATGTATTTGTACAAATATAACTGATAATGACATTTTAAAAATTTCAGTTTATGTTCCACGATTTGAGTGAAGAATTCCTCCTCATTTTTGGCTACAATCCTGATCTGGATCATCAGAATTAGAATCAGAAGCAGGTTTGGTGCCAGATTTTCACATACAAGGAATTCACCGTGAAGCAGACGGGATGTTTTGCCATCCAGATGGTCCTTGAGCATTTTTTAATAATATCTTCAGAACAGAGGTAAATACTGATTAACAACCTTATGTGTTTTTCAAGAGATCGAAACTCACATCGTCTCTCTGATTCAAATGTAATACAACATATAAGCACGAGCTGAGGCGGGGCTGCATCTATGAATTAACATGGACACTGCTACTAAAAAAAGACATGCTGCTGTTTATCAATCGTTTAACGTCGTGAGCAACGGGAATTCAAGAGGCTACAAAATCTATTGTGCTGTTAAATGAACAGAGAGCGGCGGGGAGACAAAATCACGCTGGAAGTAAAAGCCCTGTGAGTGTAATTCTCGATGCAACTAAGCGCCGCCTCTGATGTTATCCATGCAGAGACGGAGAGGGGAGAGCAGCAGGGAGAGAGGACAGGGGGAGCTGCAGGGGTTAAAAGGGAACAACGTCAGTGGCACACAGGCAAGAAGACAAGTGTCGACAGCGACAGGAAAAAGACGGAGGCTGCCCATGTGCCTATGTCTACTCCACCCGAGCCCCCTCAACCCTCTGCCCCCAACCCCCCCTCCACCGCAGACGAGCATATGTGGGCTGACAACATGACATTGCCAGTGAAGAGAGGGAGGGACAGAGAGAGAGAGAGAGGGAGGACCAGGAGCCCCGGTAGTCCTGACATCCCCGACTCTGACAGCTGATGGAGGCAGATTAGGCTCATGCACGCATACGACTGTCAACCCCCTCCTCTCCCACCCAACACACCCATCCCCATCCACCCCTCACCTCAAACCCCCCCCATCCAAAAAGCCACGCAGAGGCCTTCCTCCACAATTCTCCATCCTTCAACTGCTTCCCCTCTCTCCGTCCCCCCGGCCATGCAAAGAGCAGCGCTGACTCCCAAACTCTCCCCCACTTCGACTACATAGATAAAAACCCTGAGACTAACACACAGAGACACACTGTTTTATTTTATTTTTTATTATTCTTCCCCCAGAGAAAGTGAGCATTACAGGCTCAGCACCGAGAGAATGATGTGATACGGGTGGGTTTGCATCACACCGAGCTCTGTGAATTCATACTGATGCAATGTTTATGCTCCTGCTTAGCCAGCTATGACCCAGCTGTATTGATAGCCAAGGTCTAACAACCAAATCAAGATGCAAGTCAGAAGCAACAATGTCGGGAGCCGACTACTGAGAGCAAGTTCACGCAAGGCGTCTGCCTATTACCGAGCACAGCAGATATCCATTACGGTAATGTCTGTAATCCCCATGACTCAGGTGCCCTCACACAGCCCAGACGCCTCCTGTGGGGTTAGCTAGACGTATGAACACACTTAGCGGATGGATTAGCTATTTATGTACACATAACTTCACTGTGCATCAAGGGGTTGTTGTTGTTTGTTTTTTTTTGCAGTTTCTTATCTCACCTGCCCATGTGCAATAACTTCCAATCATTGTGTGTGGCTGGAAGTTATTGTTTAGGATTTTGAAAACGGGCAGAAACAAAGAGAGCAGAAAGCCATTTTGTCATTGTGTGTGTGTGTGTGTGTGTGTGTGTGTGTGTTGCTTGTGTATTTTTGTGTAAGAAACATAAAGCTCATATTTTACTCTGTCACAGATAAGAGTGTGTGTGTGTGTGTGTGTGTGTGTGTGTGTGTGTGTGTGTGTGTGTGTGTGTGTGTGTGTGTGTGTGTGTGTGTGTGTGTGTGTGTGTGTGTGTGTGTGTGTGTGTGTGTGTGTGTGTGTGTGTGTGTGTGTACTGAGGCAGACATCCACCATGGGACAGTATGTCATCGATTGAGTTGCAGGAAGAGGCCTATTATCTCCAGCCATGGTTCAAGCGGGGGAGTCAAGTGTGTCATATGTGTTGGCTCTAATTGGCAACCCACCCTGGTGGAGGCAGACCGGGGTGAAGGCAGAGCCGCAGTAACCCAACCTCCCGCTCTCTCACACTCACCTCTGGAAATGTTACATTGTGTGCTGTTCGGGGCTTTTTTTTCTGTGCTGACAAAGAAATCCCAGATATGTGAATCCGTTGAATGCAAATACATATTCAGAGACATTATGGAAAAACAATTTGATTAGCTGACTATAATGTAGAGATCTATATCATAATTGTTCTATAGTGAATAGCGGCGTTGATGCGAAAGCTTTTGTTTCTGCAGTATTTCGATCTGCTTAACAGTGTGCCCTCCATCCTCAGGGTCATAATTTGTTCTATTCGTCAGACAGATCTCTTATTAGACAAACCCTCAAGTCTCACTCGTTTTCCCGTCTCTCCTCTTCAGCTGCATGCTTGCCTGGTGTAACACTGCCCTCTGCAGGTGGACAGAGTCATAGCATTTACTGCGAATAGAAAATACTGCCAAAACAAAAAGGCACAAAAGTAGACAGAAGTCAACAATCTAAACGGATTCATATGATGCATATCATGTCACATGTCCTAAATATGGCCTCCTTATTCAAATTTTTGTATTCTATTTATTAATTTGTATGTTGTATTGTTTGTTATATTCCACCTAATAATAATCATTCAATGGAAGCAATTTAATATAAAGATGTGATGTGATTGGACATAAGTGTGTTTCATGGATTTCCGCACAAATATAACAAAACGATAACGTACTTTTCCAACCAATATGCAACATTTTGCATAACCGCAACTTTGGCAATGTTTTATCAGCTAACTGGTGACTCACGCTGATGAAAGCAGTTTCACCTCTACATTATACATGCAGAAATCATATTAGTGCTTCGCAGTGCACTTCAAAGGGGGTTCGAGCTCTGGCCTAATTAGCCGCTTAGTGGCTGTGTTACTTTGTTGGCGCTGGAATCTACTTCCTGTTGTGGAAACAAGCAGGCAAAAACAACCCTAATAATAAATATAACCCTGAATTAAAGTAATAAATAAGTCAAGTTGCATTTGCTGACTCGTAGATCAGGGTTTTCCAAACAATGTTCTTATTCAATACAAATAGAAGACTAGCATTAAGTAATATATTATCAACGCAAGATATGGTTTGATTCCTTGTTCCCAGACCAACACAAGTGAAGGAAAATATGAAGATGAATGAAAATGTCTACAGAATAAATGAATATATAAGTATTTATGATGTCCCGTTGAACCAAAACATATTTCTTCCTGTGAGTTTTAAAGTCTAATCAACCCTTAAAGATGAGATTTGTCTGTTGGAGGACATTTTTCCATAAGACAAAAGAATAAATCAAACAATATATTATTCGCTGTATGTAAAACCATTTAGACGTTGTTCCTTATATTATTCCTTAAAGTGGATGAACATGTGATATATACATGTGACTTTGACTAAAATAATGTACATATCATAGAAACCAAGTCCAGGTTGTTTCTGCCCTCTTCCAGTATTCCTCATTAATTGTGTTAGTATGTCCCCAGTGAGTGAGGCAGCGAGGTTGGGCTCCTTATTTCCTGATCAGTGGGGCTCTGAGCCACCTGTATTCCAGGGGAATATTGTGTAAAGTGACCCGACTACAGCTTCAAGAGCACCGCAAGGCTTCTTTGTTATTATTGTCTCAGTGGGACTCTGCACCAACCAGCCTTTGAAACTTGTGATCTCGTTTCGTCTTCTGCTGGGTCTGATATTCCTCAGTAATTGACAATGTGGTGCAGTGCATGAATTCTGCCTTTGTACGTCATCTTCTTTCCTAATTAACCTGCCCATTTCTGATGTCCGTTTGTAGTTTTCAATACCCATAAATATCCAATGATATTGACCAAATCTTCTTCTGCCAAAGAGGAAAAGAAATACTTTAACAGTTTACTGACTTGGCAGATAACTCATCCTGTATTCAGGGTCGCTGGAGCCGATCCCAGCTGACATTGGGCAAAGGCAAGGTACACCCTGGACAGGACGCCAGTCTATCACACAGAGACATGTAGAGACAGACAGGTAACCAGTCCATCACAGGGCTGACATGTAGACAGACAAGGAACCAGTCTATCACAGGGCTGACATGTAGAGACAGACAGGTAACCAGTCTATCACAGGGAGACATGTAGAGACAGACAGATAACCAGTCTATCACAGGGCTGACATGTAGAGACAGACGGGTAACCAGTCTATCACAGGGCTGACATGTAGAGACAGACAGGTAACCAGTCTATCACAGGGCTGACATGTAGAGACAGACAGATAACCAGTCTATCACAGGGCTGACATGTAGAGACAGACGGGTAACCAGTCTATCACAGGGCCGACATGTAGAGACAGACAGGTAACCAGTCTATCACAGGGAGACATGTAGAGACAGACAGATAACCAGTCTATCACAGGGCTGACATGTAGAGACAGACGGGTAACCAGTCTATCACAGGGCTGACATGTAGAGACAGACAGGTAACCAGTCCATCACAGGGAGACATGTAGTGACAGACAGGTAACCAGTCTATCACAGGGCTGACATGTAGAGACAGACAGGTAACCAGTCCATCACAGGGCTGACATGTAGAGACAGACAGGTAACCAGTCTATCACAGGGCTGACATGTAGAGACAGACGGGTAACCACTCCATCACAGGGCTGACATGTAGAGACAGACAGGTAACCGGTCTATCACAGGGCTGACATGTAGAGACAGACGGGTAACCGGTCTATCACAGGGCTGACATGTAGAGACAGACAGGTAACCAGTCTATCACAGGGCTGACACGTAGAGACAGACAGGTAACCAGTCTATCACAGGGCTGACATGTAGAGACAGACAGGTAACCAGTCTATCACAGGGCCGACACGTAGAGACAGACAGGTAACCAGTCTATCACAGGGCTGACATGTAGAGACAGACAGGTAACCAGTCTAGCACAGGGCTGACATGTAGAGACAGACAGGTAACCAGTCTATCACAGGGCTGACATGTAGAGACAGACAGGTAACCAGTCTAGCACAGGGCCGACATGTAGAGACAGACAGGTAACCAGTCTAGCACAGGGCTGACATGTAGAGACAGACAGGTAACCAGTCTATCACAGGGCTGACATGTAGAGACAGACAGGTAACTAGTCTATCACAGGGCCGACATGTAGAGACAGACAGGTAACCAGTCTATCACAGGGCCGACATGTAGAGACAGACAGATAACCAGTCTATCACAGGGCTGACATGTAGAGACAGACAGGTAACCAGTCTATCACAGGGCTGACATGTAGAGACAGACAGGTAACCAGTCTATCACAGGGTCGACATGTAGAGACAGACAGGTAACCAGTCTATCACAGGGCTGACATGTAGAGACAGACAGGTAACCAGTCTATCACAGGGCTGACATGTAGAGACAGACAGGTAACCAGTCTATCACAGGGAGACATGTAGAGACAGACAGGTAACCAGTCTATCACAGGGCTGACATGTAGAGACAGACAGGTAACCAGTCTATCACAGGGCTGACATGTAGAGACAGACAGGTAACCAGTCTATCACAGGGCTGACATGTAGAGACAGACAGGTAACCAGTCTATCACAGGGTCGACATGTAGAGACAGACAGGTAACCAGTCTATCACAGGGCTGACATGTAGAGACAGACAGGTAACCAGTCTATCACAGGGCTGACATGTAGAGACAGACAACCATTCACACTCATTAATTTAGAATCATCAATGAACCTATCCCCATCATGCATGTCTTTGGACTGTGGGAGAAAGCTGGAGAACCAGCCAGAGAACCCGGAGAGAACCCACGCTTACAGGGAGAACATGCAAACTTTACACAGAAGGAACCCCAAAATGGAACCCGGGACCCTCTCGCTGTGAGGCAACAGTGCTACCCACTACACCATCGTGCAGCCCTCCTCCCATGTGTTTTGCAAGTAAAATCTTTATCTGAAACATAACTAACTAACTAGATGTCAAATTGAATTGTGAAAGTACAATATTTCTGTAAGTGCAGTGGAAGTATAAAGTAGCATAAGCTAGACATGCTCAAGTAAAGTACAATGTCTCAAACTGGTACTACAGTATGTTATTTCCACCACTGGTAATATGACAATGTTCCTTTTCACCAAAAATTTATAATTTCTCCTGTTCATTCAATAATGCGGCGCTTAAATACTCAGCTCAATGATAGTTTCCATTATTGGTACACGCTTAGTTTTAATAGACAACTTCTCACTTTTTTGTAATCAAGTAGCTGATCTTACTGAGCTGTGAGTTGTTATTTCTGCCAGCAGTGGGCAGCAGAGCGTTGTCCCAGAATCTATAGAAGGTGTTTGGATAGGGTTTCAGCGAGTGGTTCATCTTATAATCTTTAGCGTTGTCCCTGGTTTCATTTATTAGACACACGCATGAACCCATTATCCAGGAAACATTGCATGATATGTCTGCTTTTGTTTTGGTTTGAAAGTTGATGGGGGAGTGTGTGTGTGTGTGTGTGTGTGGGAGGGTGTAAGGGAGAGAAACATCAGGGCGCCTCCAGCCAACTGCCTCACCCTAAAATGACAGAGACAGGTGCTGTAAAATCACCCCTTTATACCAGAACTCACACACACACACACACACACACACACACACACACACACACACACACACAACACATGGAAGCATGCCGACACCCACTCAGCACGCCCACTCAGCTTGCCAACACACTCACTTATTTCCCTGCTCTACTTTCTACCCCGGGGGCTTCTAGACTGTAGTATCACTCTGTCTCCTGAACGTTCACAACTACTTTTATTTGTGTGGTTGATTCCTTGTTCATGTCCGTGGTGCGTAATGCGAGTCTTTGCTGTTTGTTTCTTTAACATGAATGGCCGTCTGTCCCACAAGTAAAGGATTGTCTCCGTGGTGAGAGGGGAGACCAATGTGGTTCGAAGCTGTTTACTTTCTTAAGATCCATATCAACCTTTGACCTCTGAGCAGACTCGCTGATAGGGTGTTGATAGTGGGGCTCCAGAGATTGTCCCATAATGCCAAACACATCTTTCCCGTGGGTTGTGTTTGGCCTGAGGATGAATAAAGTAATTTTTTAACATCTCTTCTTGCAGCAGAGTGCCGTTGGACTCATGACTCATGGTAGTGTTTCCGTCAAATTGTACGCATTGCAGACATGGCAAGCTCTACTTTGACATCACCCATTGAGCACCATAGATCTTCATCTCCTGCCTTGACACGAGTGTCCAAAATAGCAGGAGATCAAAGAGGCCGCAGCAGAGAGCCACGTTACGTATGCGGCCTTACGACACGAAGGTTGATCTGGACGAGATTTAAGAAGAAAACTAACTAACTCCTGAGCTATGTGAGGCATTCAAGCGTTGTTGAGTTTGTTGAATAGATGTTTGCGGCAATTAAGTCCTGGGATTGACATCGTTGGCTGTTTTTCAGTTAAAAGAAAACTTATGGGCTAATGGAGATACATATTTGCTGAGCGAGTGATTCAATTGATTTATCGGACGATCGACAGAATTCATTGTATAATAATTGCGTAATTTCTTTCAGGGAAAATACAGAAAACATTCTTCTGCTTTTCCGTTCGACATCATTGTAAAGTGAACATCTTTGGGTTTTTGTAGTGTTGGTAATTTCATATTTCCTGCTTGGTATGTGTCCATGTTTTACATAGTATCTTGGCCTTCTATCTTTTTGTCTCTGTAAAGCACTACTGTTTACTTACTTACTTGCTTACAAGACTGGTGTTTCTGTCTAAACCACCAACAGCTGCCCTGCTTCTCTCTCCATCTCCCTCTCTCTCTCTCTCTCTCTATCCCCCTCCCTCCCTCTCTCTGTCTCTCTCTTTCTCTCATCGGTCTTAGAGTGACAGCACATGTGCTGGGGTACATGGGAGGGCTGCTACTGAAATTCTAACCCCTTACCCCACGACTGTGAGACATACCCCGGCTATGGACAGGGAGGAGCTGTGAGGGACAAACGCTGGGAGAGGGAAAAGAGGGAGCAAGAGAGAGAGAGAGAGAGAGAGATACAGCAAGAGACAGAGAACAGAAGAAGGGAAGGTTTCAGGGTTGGAGAGTTTGGCCTTCGTCGCCAGTTCTTAGCAGAGGAGCCTCCGATCGTTCAGTGCCCAGAGGTCTGTGCAGAGTGAGTTTCTGAGTGCAGGGACTGAGGATGGCGGTGCGGATGTTGGTGGTGTGCGTGCTGGGAACTCTGCTTGGTCAGGTAAGAGATAGCAATGTATCTTCGTCGCTGGTGTCCGCTAAAGCAAACATGATACGCTGATTTATGTTGAAGTACTTTTGTTTTCTGTGTTCTGAGTACAATGTTTATTGCTGAGTTATGGAGGAGACCTTAAAGCACAGGTGTCTGAGCAATAGAGCTGGTATCAGAGTAAAGTGTCCCTCTCAACTTTCTGCTATGAAAATGGCCACAACACGTAATTGAACCTATGGATTGGGTAGGCTGCTGTAGAGGCACTCCACATGCACTTGAGCTGTACTGTGTGATACCCCCCCTCCCTCCTGGAGTCAGGTTAGAGAGTAACCTTTAGCTGCCCTGCTCCTATAATACACAGTTTATGTTTTGACCTGAGTGATGTCTTCAATCAAGAATCAACTGATTTTCAGCAGCGGAGGTGCTAAACTGGCTCTGCAATCAGAGGATGCAGCTGATCTAAACATTTCATCCTGGTTGGAAAGAGGCTGATGAAGTGTTTCGAGGAGGACGAGACTCCAGATGTGTACACAGGGCTCAGGGCATCATTAGTGGCCCCTGTCAGCAGACGCCATTATGAGATTTCAAATGGATGGCAATGTAAACTGACAGATTACCAACAGCACTTCCAAGCACCATCAGTCTTTCTCTCTGTTTGGAGAAGCAGTGGAGGCCGGGTTGGGAGTGTGAATGAGTACTTCTTGAGGAAGGTCCTGCCATGACATCCTCTATAATGCATTGTGGAGGTTGCAGATGCTATGTAGCCGCAATAAATTACATTTATAGCTCGGATCTTTATCAATCAGTGAGGTGTCAATTGTCTCTAGTTACTGCAAAATGTCTTTGTGGTTGATGTCTTGTTGGTGAATTGATTCTGCTTTTGTGATTCATGTTCATATTCCACGGCCAATTGATTGTGGAGAAAATCACTAAAAATATATGTTGTCTCTTTTGAACATGTGGGGGGAAAAAAACACGGGGAAAACCACTCTGTCACAGTGAGGCCTCTAAGCCTCTAATGACATTACACAAAAGATAAATCAGTCAAATCCTCAAGCCTTCTGTAATAATTGTATTTATGACCTTCTATTTAAACATAAATATGTAACCCTGTGGATGACTTGAAAGACCTGTAAGCCCCAAAGCATGACCTTTAAGGTGCTGGATGCCAGCAGTCCATGGGCTGGATGCAGATATTGGAGAACTACTTAGGCTCTGGGAGGTGGGGAGGTAAATAGGGGGTTTACATTGCACGTTCAAATGCCACACGTGTTACAGACCCAAGTTACCCAAATAACAAAAAGTGGCACTTTCAGTTTGTTACTGTGTTGTAATCTGTATTAAGTAATAAACGGTGGCTCTGAAAAAGTTGTAGATGACTCCAATAGTCACAATCACAGCAAAAAGCAAAGCATCAAACGATTCCAACCTGACTTTATCAATACATTGCTTTTGGAATCTATTGTAACTGCAATGAATCCAAGCTGACCGCAGCTGCCAGCCGCCACCGAGAAACAAGCTGTAAACATTTCAAAGCTTCAAGAATATAGTGGCTGAAAACTAAAAAAAGATTGTAGTTGCCCTCTTGGATGCCCCTATGGCAGATAAAAAGTGCCCTCTGTGGTGTCCGTCCAGTGGAGAAAATTAGACGTGGTGTTATAATTGTGTGCTTTTAATGGAGAAAATGTGATGCAGTGTGATATAGGCTGCCCTACATGGCTTCTTTTCTTGCTAAAACGATAGACCGCACACTGTTTATTGTGCTTTTACAATAATTTACGTTTTCTTTGTGGGTTGTGGGTGCCCAGAAAAATAGTCAGTTTTTTTATTTTATTTATTTATTCATCAACAACTGTCAATTACAATCTGAAGGCTTTGATCAGTGTCACCCGATAGCTTCCAGCTGTTCTCTTTCAATTTTCAAACAATGGCTGGATGGTGTTGTCGTGAAGCGGTGTGCTGGGTGTATGTAGCGTTGAGGAGTGAGCAGCAGCCACAGCTGTTCCCAGATGCATACGTGATGCCATTTGTCCCGCTCTGTAATCCCCGTTGTGGAAAGAGGAGTGGGCCATTTCTGAACCATGAAATCGGGTACAAATCAAGAGTCTGTATCAGCGGCCAGTTGGCGCTGAGGTCTCACTCATCCGAAACAATCAGTCTGAGGATTTAAAGTCTGAGTCACAGGTCCTGCTGGCTGCAGGCTGTTTTACATTGACTAGAGTTTCAGAGGGAGCAAAGGGTAGAGACGACTTCCACACCATTAAAACTAGTCGACTGAACAGTGAAGTCCTTTTCTTTTTTCTTTTACCTCATTATTTTTATGGACTGAGACATGGAAGGCCAAGTGGCGACAGTTGTTGTTTTAGAGGTCATGCACAGGAATAAGCAGCAATGTTACGGTGGGTTTGTCACTTGTGCCATTTTGTATACCCCCTGAATAAGTTCATCACCCACAGAGATGTTTTTAAAAAGCCTTTGGTTCCTACAAAAACACAGTCAATGCACGTTTGTAAATTGGTTTTACTCTTGGATTTTTACACTCTATTAACCTCTTAACCCTCCTTTTTATTGAATTGTTTCTATCCTTTTTAAGTTATTTTTTTAAATTCTAATTAATTCCTACATTTAAACAAATCCATTATAATATAGTGGTTATCTCTGGTAACTTTGGGATCTCTACTACCATTTTAAGAACTGCTTTAATAATGTTTTTCCCAGCAGCAGGAGTTTACAAAGATGCATGAAGGAGGTCATTTTGTTCTGGCATATTCCAATTAACAGAATGTGTCAGAATGTCTTCACTGAGAAAGTGAAGGAGAGAGAGAAGGCAAGAAGGCTCTTTCCCATGCTCTATTAAATAAGAAACATTAATCTCCTTCATTTAAAAGACCGGTTACTTGTCAGATAACTTTGTTGTTCTATTTTTTGAATAACTCCATGTTTATTGAGCCCTACTTTTAGTCGTAGTTAATGTTATATCCT
>NC_139915.1:9692721-9732175 GCF_963514095.1 Eutrigla gurnardus | reverse complement strand
AGGGGTTCTCCTGTGAGGGTATATCATCAAACAAACTGTCCATACTCCTGTGAGGGCCCGAGGTGAAAGGCCAAGCTGTAAAAGTATCTGGGAAAAGACTCTAAAACTGTTTATCTGCGTGTGGCGTTTTTGCTCAGCCTCTCAGAAAAGACACTCCGTGGTCTAATTGGTAACATGACACTTTGGTGTGACTGCATCCTGGTCTGGTTAACACATTATAACAGTGGCTGATACTTGGTGGAGCCACAGCCAGAGACACAGAGTCATCTTCAGCTCGGATGGAAAAGCTGCAACACTTTGTAGAAGTTGTGGTTTCCTTCAGCATTACCACAGAATATAATAGTGCAGTGTAACCGCAATCATTAAGGTGTGCCCTGTTAGTCCATCAAACTGAAAAACACATAGCAGTTATTCACCAAACCTTTTGGATTTCTTCATTCATCAGTGTCTGAGCATGTGTCCCGATTCCTGATACTCTACATAGTCTATTGATCAGTTGGGTGATCTCTGCTAATTGGAATGTACATTTGATGATACTTTAACGTCTGACTCCATATTTTTTTGTCCAATACTTTAGTTTATGGCTAAATTCCTGCAAAACTATATGCACTATATGATATCCCCATCATCCTCAGTGTAATTCATGTATCAGTGAGTACAGCCTAACAAAGCCACTAGCAAGACTGTGGACTATTGGTAAATACAAAGCAGTACATTCTGAACTCTTTCCACATCATTTTGTCCAATTCATTTTTACACACTGTCCTCAAATCTCTTCCTTTCATATTTATGGATTACCCAAATGTCATAGTCAGCTAACCTTAACACATTCATCCTCAATGTACTTTTGATGGTGACAGAGGCGTGGAGGACTAGAGGATTGTTGTGTCATGTGTTTTTAAATTTGATGAACTTGCATCGAAGCACACACTGGTCTGCACTCTGACCCTCGCTGAGTGTGTGTTCTCAAAGTTAGAAAAAAAGGAGCTGAAGTTTGCCAAAGCATTCACATATCGGGCAAACTCAGAACGTGCTATATTTGGAAATACAACTGTGATGCAGCTGTTATTGATGTTGAGGTTAGGTGACAATGCAGAATGTGTGCAATGCCAGTATGGAAGTAGATGGCTTTAAGGATGGATTTTTGTGGGTGACATCCACTGCTGGAATGTGAGTGTAAACATCTCTGTGAGAGAGGAGATGACGATGACTACAAAAAGTTCAATAGGTAGGGGCTCGAGAATATAGAACGGTCCAAGATTAGCCTGCCCTCTGGCTTGGCCAGCGGATGCCAGTCATGGTTGCCATTCCTCCCAGCACTGTCCAGCAGCAGCATGTCAAAGGATCGGTATATCACATCCCCCTCCCCAGCGGCAAGGCAGGAATCACAGGCCATTCACAAAATAGTCACATTTATCCGCTATCCATTATTTGGCTTATTTTGGCTCATTCATCAAGATGCAGTCATATTTAAGTGGAAGCACCAAGAACATTTTACAAGACAAAGCTTTTTGGCAAGTTAATATGCACATTTATGTCTGCTTCCATGAATTAGCCTATAACTTTGAGCTGTTAAGCACATGGGATGTATGGGAAGTAATGCTGAATCCGGTGAATTCCCACAGAGAAGGCGGAAGCAACTTCTGGAAATGTATATGCGTGGGTGGGTGTTTTGTCCCTTGCACATACATGTACTATATCAGCCTGTGTGTGTGTGAGTGTGAGAAAGCGTGTATGTGAGTGTGTCTGTGGAATTCCTACAGCGGAGCAGATCCGTAAGGTGATCCCAAACTCCCAGTCAGGTGCAGAGCTGAGCATAAAGGGGAATTTGTGAGTGTGATTGGGAATGCGGGTGGGAAAGCACAGGATCTAAATCCAGAGTCGACAGCTGTGTGTGTGTGTGTGTGTGTGTGTGTGTGTGTGTGTGTGTGTGTGTGTGTGTGTGTGTGTGTGTGTGTGTGTGTGTGTGTGTGTGTGTGTGTGTGTGTGTGTGTGTGTGTGTGTGTGTGTGTTTCTCACATGTGTGTTGTGAGTGAACATGGTCAGGACAGCTATGTGATGAATGATGGCTTGTGAAATGAGCGTGCGTGTTTGTGTTTCCTCGTCCTGAGATGAATTTGCACACAGATCAAAGGAAGCTGACAAAGACGTGTATTAGTGAGTGGAACCTGAAGCCGTGGCCCTGCGTCCCTTTTGCCCGGACAATCCCATTAATTCCATATTACACACAGCCTCAGCACTGTAGCTAGCATACAGCCATTCCAGCAGACCATTGGGAATGCTGTAGCACCGAGGGACACTCGTGATTTTTAACAGCTGCAAATATCTATAATGACATAATTTGTCTTCCATGAAGGAGAATTACTGCAAAAACATATATTTCATGTGATGTGACTTACTGACATCGCCTACACATATCTCAATGTCTGAATGTTGCTGTGACTTTCTTTTGTTAGCTTCATGCTGTACTCGTTTCCTTCAGGTGTGGAGCTATGCAGAACTTCATCACGAAGAGGAAGAGGCCCTTTACCCATGGAGAAATCAAGGCATGGGATTGGTCAGGGTGAAGAGGGACTGGATCATCCCTCCAATCAGGGTGCTGGAGAATAGCAAGCAGGTTCCCGAAGACCTTGTCCAGGTAAAAATGTCACATTCACAGCAGAATTTCATCACTGGATCATTTCCGTGCTGTGTGTAACTGCTATACATTGTACTTAACTTTAAGGATCACACCTTTTTAATTCAACGATAGTGATGTGTACACTGAACCAGGATGTGCTTGCTGTAATTATTCCTCCTGGTTATACTGTTGAGTAAAACATCCCATCCATCATTTGCTTTCAATGTAAGTGATGGGAAACAAAATCACTAGTTGGTATTCTGTGCAAAGCATGAATATACACATATAATGCAAGTAATATTAATAAATAGACTCTGATGAAAAATAGATTGCTATCAAATAATCTTGTTGTGTTTTTCTTCTGACCGGGATCAGGCTTTAACAGGACATACATACACATGTGTCATTCACATAGCAGTGGAACTCAATGTCATGAGTATGCATGACTTGCCCCAATGATGACATTACAGTATATTATGAATCAGAGGGGACCCAAGATAAAGCCTTGTGGGACTCCACAGATTAGAGGAGGACATATTTAGCTGGACATGCTAATGATTGCAGCTTACATTAGTACAGGAACATGCTCTTGAATTCACTCCTTACACTGTTACTATTGTATTTTCTATTCGTTTTTTTCCCGTAAAGGTTACAAAACCTGTTACAAACAGTTGCTACAGCCCCAAACACGGTTTAGCTAACAATCGGGGGCTTAAGTAATAACAGCAGGTGCTAACCTAACAAAATGCATGAATATACACATATAATGCAAGTAATATTAATAAATAGACTCTGATGAAAAATAGATTGCTATAAAATAATCTTCTTGTGTTTTTCTTCTGAAGACTGAATCCTCACATTTCTACTAATGAGCTGATGGCTGACTGTGTATTACTCTTAGACCACATAGAGCAATACTGTACTGGATCCAGTTAAACACATTGTAATTGATTGTAATTTTTCATAAGAGATGATCGCACACACAGCACAGCGTTTTAAAAACTATGTGCAATGTAAATGTTGTGTTAAGGCTGTCACAGGCGACCAGCAAGTGTATAAATCCTACCGTACAAGGAGACATATAGAGAGCCTCTTTAACATGGTGATGACAATGCAGCAGAGACCATATGTGAATGAACGTGAAAACTAAATGCATAAAATATGGACTCCTTGCTATTATTAGTTCATAATATCATTTCCTGCCATATGTCAAAGGCCTCTGTGAGTTTATACACTCTTGTTTCCAGGTCCCTAACTGTCAGCATACTCACATCTGCTGTTAGGACATATGGTTTACAATTCTCCCCCAACTCTCCCGTGAGGTTGTGATGATCACCGACTTCATCTCCCCCTCTCTGTCTAGATCAAGTCGGATAAAATCTTTACAGGTGAGGTGATCTACAAGTTAGAGGGGCCGGGGGTGGACCAGGATCCCAAGAATCTGTTTGAGATCGATGATAAAACGGGAATAATCAGGAGCAAGCGGCCGCTGGACAGAGAGCGATACAACAGCTTCACGGTGAGAGAGCGTAACATTTTTAAATCACCCAGACACATTCAAACTGAAGTACCTAACATGAGCCATGATGCAATCAATAAGACTTTTGTACAACGTGTTTCAAAGCTCAGGTCCATGTTTTTCTCTTAAAGCATATATCAGTGTCTCAGACGCTAGTATAAACAGCCAGAGGTCAGTTTCCAAGGGCCTTTATGGGCACCTTGGGAGAGACTTCAGAGTGTTTCAGACCAGATGACTGTGATGTAACTTACTATGTAGAACCAAACATCCTGCACATTTCTTTCCAGCATTTCCAGCATATGTTGTGTACAGATTCCACAAGGACCCACCGTCGTCAGGAGTATTGGATGTTTACTAAAATGGATTGGGATTTGTGGTGATTAGCAGTGAGAAACAATAATCTCCCAAAGGCAGTTGTTATTAATATTAATAACTTCATATAGTATAGAGTATGAGTATAGTGTAGTAAGTGATAAAACCCTGGCAGCAGTATTTCGTGTCAACTGCCATTTTGGGATGTTTGGATACCAGAATAAAGAATGTTACAATAATCGAGTCTGAGGAGATAAAAGAAAGTCTGCAAAGGCAACTAATGACCGGATCTAGGTAAGCTGTCTGAGTTGGGCAAAGAAAGACTGCACCACTTTAGTCACCTGAGCATCAAATGAGAATTCTGAAGAAATCACACCATAGGTTGCGGACCGTAAACCCAGACCATGAATGGACCCTAGTGCTGGGGCTACAGAGAGGAATGATGACTTTTCTGATTTAATTATTCAGTTGCAGGAAGCATTTGGACAACCAAACTCTAATTTCAGCAAGGCAAGACGGAATACAGGACCGGGATCAGGCTTTAACAGGACATACATACATGTGTGTCATTCACATAGCAGTGGAACTCAATGTCATGAGTATGCATGACTTGCCCCAATAATGACATACAGTATATTATGAATCAGAGGGGACCCAAGATAAAGCCTTGTGGGACTCCACAGATTAGAGGAGGACAAGAGGAGACGGATTTTCCAAGCATTATAGAGAAAGACCCGTTTGACAGATGAGAGATGAACCAATGCAGAGCCACCTCACTGAATCAGATGGCCGATTAAAATATTAAGATCCACTGTGTCAAAGGACAAGCTTCGGTCAAGGATAATTACAACAGAACAGAGTCCCGTGTATGCTACAATAGAGCCTTTAATAATGGCTAAACTGTAAGGACCAACCGTCTGAAATGCAGCTTTTAAAAACAAGGTGGGGATGCATTCTAAAGATCTTAAAAGTACTTTACAGAGTTGACAGAGAGATTTCTCTGAAGTTGGTTAAAGTAGAAGCATCAGCATCAGGCTTTCTGAAGAATTTCTTCACACCTCTCTGAGGAGGATTCAACTGTCTGGCTAGGCGGGGACCAATAACAGAATTTATAGTTTTAAAAAAGGCTTCTGGGATTGAGACCCTGTTTAGCTTGCTGAGAAATAGGTGTTCCCTCCTTCTTTGATTTTACACTGATATGTTGACATTTTTGTAGGGCAGCAAGCGAGACAATATTTTTATATTAGCATTAACATTTGCTTGTTGTATCTCTGTGTGTTCATGCAGCTGAAAGCCTTCGCACTTTCCCCCAGTGGGCAGAGACTAGAGAATCCCACCACCATAGAGATAATGGTGCTGGATCAGAATGACAACAGACCCACCTTCACCCAGAGACAGTTTGACGGCGCTGTCTCTGAGTTCTCAGTCCCAGGTACAATCCATGACATACATAATGCATTAAAAACTTTAACATTTTCTCCCTGATGTAGCTTCAAAAGCTTTAACTGAAGTGCAATACTTCCTGTCTGTTTGTTTTGATGTGTCATCAAAACTGCAATATAACAGTTTAAAGCTGCTATAATCACTATTTTACATTAACAATGGAAAGATAATCACAGGATTCCTGCATTCTGGAGAGCATTTTAGAGTCTTTCAGCCCACTGTTTTGGTTTTGCCATTCGGAGTTGGAAAAGCTCAGAGCAAATTACAACAAGGAGTGGGAATGTGATTAACATGCCAACAAATTTGTCAAATCAACTTACATCAAGTATGTCTGTGTTGTGTTTACCGCTTGTTTCTGCTGCCTCCAAGTGGATCGTAGGTTTAAGTGAATTATTAAAACCCTAGATGGCATTTATCAGTGGCTGCACAGTCATCCTGCTCTTTAATGCTTATTATGGCATCACAACAGCAGATAACAAGTAGTAACTCCAATGGAATGACTCTGAATAAATAGTATATTCACATAGAGGCATGTTTTTTACCTTTTAAAATAGTATGGTTTTAGACTTTTTTTACATGCTTTGTAAAGATTGATTTTTTTTCATTGATGATGATTCATAACGACTGATCTTCCCAGCTGACCGAAGCTTTCGATTATTCTTGGCAGGCACCTCAGTGATGTCAGTGTCAGCCACTGATGCGGATGACCCGATGACAGAAAACGCGTTTCTGAGCTACTCCATCATTGGCCAGGAGAGCATTCCTGCCAACGCCGTTACCAAGACTATGTTCGGCATCAACAACGAGACGGGAGCCATCTACACAAGAGATGTAGGCCTGGACCGTGAGGTAAAATGCAGCTTTAGATGCAAAGTCTTGCCGATCATTTGGTTCATTTCACTAACGTGCGATACTCTTTCCTAGGTGGTGAAAAGTTTCCGATTAAGACTGCAGATTGCTGACATGGGGGGCATGGGACTAACGAGTGAAGGTGTGGCAGTCATACAAGTGTCGGATATCAACAACCACGCCCCACAGTTCACCCCTGCCTCAGTGAGTCTCAGTCAGATATTAACACAATAATAACACTTTAGTTCTTTTGTTGGGTGTTGAATGGTTTGACCTGTGTTCTTTGCGTGGTCCATGTAGTACAGTATGACAGCGGTGGAGAACAGGAAGGACTCTGAGATTGGCCGGGTGAATGTGACGGACAGGGATGATCGCGGAACAGGAAACTGGGAGGCCAAGTATTTCATTTCCAACGACCCTGAAGGCAACTTTGCTATCAGTACGGACCCCGCCACCAACGAGGGCGTTCTGACAGTGGTTAAGGTATAGTCTGCTGACAAACATGTTGGATCATCTGTTCTGGGACACAGGAATAATTCAAATTTTCATAATGGGTTGCGCTTTAAAGAATGCATTTGCATTGAGGCCCTCAGACATACTGTAACTCAATATCACCCTCTAGTGGTTGAATTTTCATCTCGAAGTTACTCAGACAAATATGCTTATTTGGCTTTTCTATGCAGGTCATTAAATGCCTGAAATCCAAGCCTTCAGCGTTTTCCTTCCACAAACCACCTTCTCTGTTTTGTCATGCAGCCTCTGGACTACGAAGCACAGGATGAGTATGTCCTGACTCTGACGGTGGAAAATGTCAATCCTCTGAGCAGCAAGGCTCCCAATCTCCCAGGGAGCACCGCTACAGTGGTGGTGACGGTCTTGAATGAGAATGAAGCTCCACATTTCAGGGAGGACCCCATACAGATTGTTGTCCCCGAGTCTGTGGTTCCTGGGACTTTACTGAAAAGCAATATCGCCTTTGACCCTGATAATTCTGACCTGAGGTACGATGCAGCCCCAAAGCTAGAGGTGTATTTTTGTGTTTTTTTAATTAATGCGATTAAACTAATTGGGCAGTTTGTGTGTCTGTAATTGCAACTCAGGTATGAGATCAGCAGAGATCCTGAGAGGTGGCTGGACATCAACAGAGATACAGGAGACATTACTGCCAGGAGAACATTTAACATGCGGTCTCCGAATGTTAGGAACAATATCTACAATGCTGTTGTCAAGGTTACAGGTCAGTTTATCTACCATTTGCTGCACATGACAGGTTTTACAAGTATTTTAAGATAAAAAATGTCATAATAAAATTTAAAAAATGACTGCATTTGTGTTCTATGTAGATGCTGGTGGTGTGTCGACCACCGCCACAGTGGCCATCACACTGAAGGAGACCAACGACTTCCCCCCTCAGCTCTACCCCCTGAGCGGCATCGTATGTCGGGCTGCAGGCCGCCGGCATTCTGGTCTGTTTGTGACGGCCATGGACGAAGACCTTTCTCCTCACGCTGCACCCTTCACCTTTGAGATGTCAGATGATCTGCCAATCAACTGGACTGTTATTCAAGTCAACGGTAAGGAAAGGGCACCGGGTGAGGATGGAGAAAGAGGTGTTTTCAGGAATATCCTCACTTCACACCACTCTCCTTCACTCTGCAGATACCCATGCTGTGCTTCAGCCGGTCGTCGACCTGGAGGCGGGAGAGTATGCGGTCGGTGTGGTCGTGTCGGACTCTGGCAGCCCGTTTCTGAGCGCTTATGCTCAAGTCAATGTCACCGTGTGCCTCTGTGACTCCTTTGGAGATTGTAAGTCTGAGGTGGGGGCTGTCCTAGGCTCCAGTGTGGGAATCAGCTTCATCGCTCTCATCATCATCATGGCCAGCATTGCACTTCTTCTGTGTAAGTAGTCACGAATCATCCCGTCATAAAAATGGGGGGTTTTGTCGTTGGCATTATTCTTGAATTAATGATAATAGAGCAAACATGACCATAGGTTCAGATATTTTCAGTTGATGAAATAACTCATGAAGATGTGCTCAGATTTTAGTATACAAATAATCAGAAACACTTCTAATACCATCTCCAATTTGATATTTTTTATATTTTTTGAAAAAAATAATAAGCCACTACTGCGATCAGTGATTCTAGTTTTTTAAAGCAAAAATGCCATGAAATTGCTGAGATTTGCGTGACTTTGGACTGTGAGAGACTGTGATGGGCATTTTTCATAATTTTCCGAGATTTAATAGCATGAATGATAAACCTTCAGATTAATCAATAATGAAAAAAAACATTAGTTATAGCTATAATAGCATAAATGCGTATTAATTAACACCGTTTGACTGCAGTGCTACTTCTCCTGGCTGTGGCGGTGACCACCTGTGGGCGACGCCACCATATCAAGAAAGGAACGGGACTGCTTGTCGGGGAATCGGAAGACGACATTCGTGACAACGTCTTCAACTATGACGAGCAAGGCGGGGGTGAGGAGGACGAGGTAAGGCCTCACAGGTCACAAGTCTAGAGGTCTGACTGATCCTGTGGTCCACTTTATTCATGTTATCACTGTATTCTTATTCCTAGAATGCCTTTAACATCGACCTGCTGTGGAATCCCCATGATGCTCCTTCGACCCCGGACTCCTACTACCCAGGGTCTGTTGTTCCTCGAGGCAAGCAGCCCCTCAGGAAGGATGCCCCGCATAACCTGCCCTCGCCTATCTACCCACGGAGGCGTCCTGCAGATCCCACTGACATCGAGGACTACATCAATGATGTGAGACCCTGTTTTCCCCTGAATGTTACGACACAAAATACAAAATACAAAGTCTGTTAACTCCAAAAGGAGATGTGAACAGTTTTTAGTGATTCTTTCGCTCTAAAGTCACAAGTAACTGTTCTTCCCTCAGGGCCTGGAGGCGGCAGACAACGATCCCAACGTGCCTCCGTACGACACAGCCCTGATCTACGACTATGAGGGAGAGGGCTCACTGGCAGGCAGCCTCAGCTCCATTGCTTCATGCAGCTCTGATGGAGACCAGGACTACGACTACCTCAACGACTGGGGACCACGCTTTCAGAAATTGGCCAGCATGTATGACCCACGTTAACGTGGACCTGTACTTCACCACCAGTTAGGGACACAGGTCTTGCCTCAGGTGTTTTCTTTTCTGGACACATTTGAAAAGATTTGAGTCCAGGACAATTTGAAGTGTGCCAAGGAAAAATAAATGCTATGCAAAATCACGGGCCTTGAATCTAATGAGCCTTAGGGTTTTTTTAAGGATCATTCGGACAGAACTGACAGAATGGCTCATTGTAAAGTGTTGTGGTTTGCTCTGGAAAATTAAATGAGACAGTAAAATTGTAAGTTGACATGATCAGCCGCGAGGAAAGGAGCTGTGCATGCTATAAGGCAGGGAGAACGTGTGTTGAAATGATTGTCCGTGTCTGGTTTTTATTTATCCAAGACTTGGATTGCTCAGAAATGATGAACATAACAAGCCTCGGATATAAAAAAAAAAAAAACTTGATGTATTTCCTTTTTTTATAAGTAATTATTTTTATTTTATAAGGTAAATCTAATTTGATATTGATGTTGTTGTTTGTGATCACAAATCCTCCATTCCAGCAATTGTTCATCTTTTTGGGGAAAAAACAAATATTACTCAACAAAACAAAACTGTACCGCACTATATTCTGTAATCAAATTGTTTGGCAGTGAAGACTTTAAGTTATGTTTAGTTTTTATATTATGTTCATTGAATTCAGACTTTACCGATGTCTACAGAATAAATGTAAATCTTTTATTCAGTGTGTGTATTGTTGTGACCCTCATCACAGGCTGCACCAGGTTTACTGATAATTCATCCATCCACATATATACACTGACTGCATCACCTTTCCCCCCCCACATTCTGTTATGTAGCAGCTTACCCTACAGCTAGTGATGTTATGATTTGCGTCGAGGCTTCGAGGCATGTGTCGAGAATTTCGGCTCCTCCCCAACGAAGCTCCGTGTCGAGATCTGATTCACCTCGGCAAAATGACGTAGCATATGACGAGCGAGGCTTCGTTTCGGGCTACTTTTTCGCGATACAGGTACCGCGGTGATACAGGTTTACAATTGGCGGGACATTATGACTATAAAAATGCCTCATACACGAATACTAACTTGTGGGCTTATCAGTATTCTTATTAACTATTCTTATATATTCTTATACATCATTATTATAAAAATGGGCACATTATCAAAGCATTGTAGGTTCAAATCCAAGGTGGAATTGCAGTGTTGGCCTACCACTTTGACTAATATATCACTTTATCATTATTATTATTATTATTATTATACATAATTATTGTAATTATTTCTACTGCTGGTCATACTACAAAGAGGCAGTGGTGTAGCGGTTAAGAAGTTGGACTTGTGTTGCAAGTTCGAATCTAAGATAGAGCTACAACGATCCACCCCCATGCGTCCATTACTTATATTACAAATTATTATTATTATATATCATTATAAGTATTACTCCTATCTCATGTTTCGGGTGGTGTAGTGTCTAAGGACTGAGACACATTATCAAAGTGTTGTAGGTTCAAATCCAAGTCTGTGGTTTATCAAATGAGTTATTTTCTATCTTGAGTTCAGAACTATTTATGAAAGGCACACTCACACACATGTATCACCAAGATGACTTTAATTCTCAAATGATTTGATGTTGGATCGGCACATATAGCAAACATCTTATGTTAGGTTGACTGGAAACTCTTTTACTTTCTTCATAATTTCATTCACCACTAGGTGTCCCTAGCGTACATATTTGAAGCTTTGGGGTCGAACCACTTTGGTGGTTCATCTGGCTGAGAGGCTTTGATGTTTCAAGAGGCTTCATCTCACCATCACTACCTACAGCAAAGCAGAGAAGAGTTTCACATCAACAGTATTCAGACTCTTTGCTACGGTACTTTAAATGAGATGTTCCTACAGTTTGGTGGGACTCCACCTGTGGTGAGTTTTACTGATTGGACATGATTTGGAAAGGCACACACCTGTCTATTGCATCACAGCTGACTGCATATCATAGAACACTAAGCCAAGAGGTCTAAGGAACTGTCTTCAGAGATCAGAGACTGGATTGTGTTGAGGCACAGGGGGAAAGCAACAGGGAGAGTCTCGTGCATTGAAGGTGGAGGACAGTGGTCTCTGTAATTCTTAAACAGAAGAAGTCTGTAACAACCGGGCCCATTCCTAGAGCTGGGCCCGGTCCTCAATACAAACCTCAGGACTTGTACCAAAGGTTTTCCTTCCCGTAGGACAATGACACAAGCACAGCCAAGAAAACGCAGCAGTGGCAGACAAGCGACCTGGACTAGAAACTGGCTGTTATCCCCGATGTTCTCCATCCAATCTGACGGGGCTTGAGAGGATCTGCAGAGACTGGCAGAAAATCCTCAGATCCAGGTACGGAAAGAGGACTCGGAGCTATGACTCAACTAAACATTGAATACTGTCTGTGATATTTCAGTTTTTCCTTCCTTTCCTTTCAGTTTGCTATTTTAGTAGGTGTATATAAGGCTGCGACATAATGTAAAAAGTCAAAGGGTCTGAATGCACTCTCCCACTAAAAATAAATGCTACATAAACGGCAACATATCATTTCAAACTTTAATTGAATATTTAGAAACACAATCCTTTGCCATAAGTGAATATGAAGTCCCAATCAAACACGGTCCTCTTATTTCCAAAGGAAACATTACCTGAACCTATAACTCACTGTGTCTCGTGGTCAGACGGACCACGGTGTGTAGTAATGTCTGCTGCTTCCAGTCCAGACCTTCATGTGTTTATGTACCCTGATTGAATGCAAGGCGCGTGTAATCACTGACAAAATAGAGAAATCATCCACGTCAACTTGTCCGTAAAGAACGGCTTGATTTACAAAATGGCTAGAAGTTGCTTTTCTATATCATCTGCAGAAGTAAAACGACAGATTCTCAAAGGTAGTACCTGAATATGCTACAGTATGTTTGCATCAAAAATGATCCCACGCATGCAGGTTCAGGAATTGGTGCACACTGTTCAGGGGTTTTTCTAGACTATCTGCACTCTAGGCGAGTAAGTGACCTCCTGTTGAGATAGAACTTTAGTGCTTCCATGATATAATATGGTTGTGCAGCAAAATCATTAGAAAAAATGATTTAATTCCTGTGGCTGTCCAAGTTGCACTGATGATCTAAATGGGTGGTCTTACAAGGACAAAAATATCAGCGTGGAAACTTTAATGATTTCACTTTCAGGCATATAAAGCTTCAAAGTCAGGAATCAACACCAGGTTTTTTATAAATAATTCCTCAAGCACCTGATGACCCCCACAAAATCCAGTAGTCCCGAGAAAACTGAGCCATTCAATTGAAGATCAGACCAGCTGTGGATTCTCGTCGTCATCCATGAGTTTACGGGGAGGCGGTTGAGGTTCGTCTTCTCCCGTGTCTTGTTTGTCCCTCTCGGCCTCCAGCCAGCTCTGCGGGATGATCAACTTCTTGGGCCCGTGTGGCGGTGAACCCAGCAAGGCTTCGATGTCATCGTAGTTCACCACTTCTCGTTCTAACAGCGCATTGGCCAACTGGAAAGACAGACCCCAACAAGTCGTGAATTATTGTAACTGAACACAAAATCAAAGGTAATAGTGGTCAATGGTGGCTGAAGTCAAAGGATCAAAGGAGGAAACAACTGACCAGTGTCAGCTTGTCTCTGTTGTCCAGCAGCAGCTTCTCTGTGTGCCTGTAAGCGCGCGCTATCAACAACCTAGCCTCCTGAAAGAACAACAAGTGCTGGTAAACATGATGCCAACAAACACACAGTGTGTCAAAGTGGAGTGGCAGAGAACTGATCTAATTTTAGAAACCCACGTGGTCCATCTGATGCTGCAGGCCCTGGCTGAAAGGACGGCGTCCAATGGCACCTTGCTGCTCTGTGTCCGGGAAGGAGACCGGGCCGACGCTGTCACACATGCCGTACTGCTTCACCATAGAGTAGGCCACGCGGGTCACCTTACGCAAATCATCCTGAGCTCCTAGAGACGGAGTGAGGATACTTCACTGGGTGCCAAGTTAGAATACACAGGATAGGAGAGTATAGATATATTTGGAGGTTCAAAAGCTTCCTCTTTAGATTAAATAAAGACAACGGGGGTAATGTACATAAAAAAAATTTATTTTAAATTATAAAATGCAAAAAATCTTATAATAGTTTCCTGTTATTAAAACTATTTTCATGTCAAGAATAATATCAAAACATATATAATTTGGTAAAATAGAGGGCTAGGAACCTCAGCGGTAGAAAGCTATAAAGAAGTTATTTGGAATAAATCAGTGGGATAAGTGGGAAGCGTTCACTGTAGGATGATGACGTGCGTGTGAGCAGGCTGTGATCACAGTGGACACACAATGGAAGGATCGTACCTGTTGTGACCTTGTTAAAGGTGATGGCCTCAGCAGCTCTTCCTCCTAGTGCCATACACATGCGCTCGAACAGCTGCTCCTTGGTGAACAGATACTGGTCACGAGGTAACATCTGGGCAAATCCCAGGGCAGCGTTAGTCCGTGGGGCAATTGACACCTGAAAAACACACCAGGAAATGTCATTTCTACATGTCATTTCATTTTATTAAGTCTTCCTCAGTAGCATAAAAAAACCTGTGTAGTCGCCCATCTGGCAACCAATAACAATCTACATGTTAATTGTGTGCTACACAGTCATATGTGTACAAGTCCAATGGAGCAAATATAACGAGGCAGACCAGCAGACCTGGGGTCATTTGCTCAAAATCTATAGAAGTAGAAGATTGGTCCTGAATGCTCCTCTTAAATGATTTCTTTAGAAACAGAGTTTAAATCTCTACAGTCCAACAAAATTATAAAGCATCAATTGCTTGCAAAGTCCCAACGTATTACAGAGGAAGTGTCTAACATCTTAAATAAAGGCTCACACTACATCAAGGAGCAGACTTGCAGCAGTGCGTTACCTTCATCACTGCCTCTGTGTGCTCAAGAAGCCATCCCACTAAGGCGTGCCCAGACTCATGGAAGGCGACCACCCTCTGCTCCTCTTTAGACAGGATCTTATTCTTCTTTACACTTCCTACACACACACACACACATGCACACACACACACCTGTCAGTTTCCAGAATGACAAGTGAGACATATGTTGTGTTTGCATGACCTGTACCTGCTATGACTCTCTCCACAGCATACTCAAAGTTAAAGGTATCGATGGACTTGTGCCCTTCTCTGGCAGCATGCAGGGCGGCTTCGTTACAAATGTTCGCAATGTCCGCACCTGCAGAGACGGGGTGAGTCACCGACGGAGATTTCATCATCACCATGTGGGACAGACATTAAAATAAACATCAACAGTGTTTCATGTTTGTTGATCAGCAGGCCGTTATATTCTTATGGGCACAGATAAATATGTATATACCACTGAAGCCTGGGGTGAGCTCCGCCAGACGCAGAGAGTAGACAACGGCTGGTTGGGTCAGCTTCAAGATCTTCAGATGTTGCTCAAAGATCTCCTTCCTCTCCTGAGAGATGAATGGAAAAAGTAAACGGGTCCGTTTAGTCCTCCTGCACAATTAACATGGATCCGTTGTCCAAATAGTATGTTTATTTGCTTGATAATGTATAATGGCAAAGCAGCGGCACAGTGAAGACATAATTCACTATATTTTCAAAACAACAAAAATATGTATGTAGGCGATTATTCCCAAACTAATACTAGAATAGATCTTTATTGTCCACCGGGGTGGAAATTTGTCTTCGGCTCACATGACATAAGAAATGACAAATTACATCAGACAACAAGAAGAGTCAGTCAGACAGTTAGTTAAAAGACACATAGATGAAATAGGAGCACCTGCATCAGTTCCTGCCATGTTCCTGGATTACCTATCATGTTTTAGAGTTAAGGATGTTGATGGCCCTTGGGATAAAGGACTTTTTAAATAGGTTTTGAATTGCCTCTCCAGAGCTCAGGAGCTCAAACTGGCTTAAGAGAGGATAAGAGCAATCTGCATGGATGCTCCTTGCCTTCTTCTTCATCCTGTCTGTGTTGAGTTGTGTCAAAAGCTTTTGGGGTCTGTCAACTATTTTACTTGCCACTGACACAATTCTAGAGAGCTTATTCCTGGATCTACAGTTTAAATGACAGTACCAGGCAGACAGTACGGCCGTAAGGTCACTGTTGAGTGCTGAAGACTACCTGCAGTGTAGGCAGATCTATGAAGATGTGCCTGTCCAGCCTGCCTGGTCTCATGAGAGCGTTGTCCAAGATATCAGCTCTGTTGGTGGAAGCGAGGACAATGACGTGGTCCGTCGTTCCCATTCCTGCAAAAGCAATGTTTTACTATTCTGTCAGAAAGATCCCCCTCTCATGATGTCGAGCTGCTCTGACATCCCACACTGTACTCACCATCCATCTCTCCCAACAGCTGGTTGAGGGTCTGCTCCTCTTCAGTGTTGGAGAACCCCGACATGTTGGTGGAGCGCTTCTTTCCCACAGCATCGATCTCGTCGATGTAGACGATGCAGGGTGCTCTGCTTCGAGCCTCCTTGAACAGACTCCTGACCCTAGCAGCACCCAGACCTCCACACAAACACAACAGCATTACAGAACATCCCTGTAGCAGGAACATCATCACAATATATACTCTCATATTGAATACCAGCATTATTTCTATGAATGTTGACCAGCTCCGTGCCGTATGAACTGCTGGTGCTGTCTCTACATACCTCCGATGACCTCCACAAACTCAGAGCCGGCCATAGCCAGAAAGGGCACTTGGGCCTCGGTGGCTACGGCCTTAGCCAGCAGGGTCTTCCCACAGCCTGGAGGCCCAAGCAACAAAGCACCCTTGGGAACCTTGGCACCCAGCTGGAGGTATCGTTCTGGACTCTGACAAGACACAACATCAACGTGGTGAAGTAGTAAGTGACTTTGTTCATCCAGCAGATCTCGTGAGTCTGGCTTCTTACCTTGAGGTAGTCGACAAATTCCTTTACTTCCATCTTCGCCTCGTGCATGCCTGCCACATCTTTGAAACTCACACCTTTACCAGACTTGCCGTCCACAATGGTGAACTTGGCCATTTTCAGCTGATTCTGTGAAGTCCATTGTAATAAGGCAATTAATTCACCAATTAAATAAGTGAAACACAATGTACAGAGAACCCATAAAAATTAATACACATGCACATTTTCTTATGTGGTTTCACTCACAAAAGCACTGAAGCCGCCTTCTCTGCCGCCCATGCCTGCTAGTCGGAAGATGTACCAGAGAATAGCCACACCGATAGCAGCCATCCCCAGAGCATAGACCGCACTGCCAAGTGAATAGATGAAAAAACACAAATGAGGGGAAAAAATTCACATCGCCAAGTTAATGGAATTTATGGTTAATACATCTTTTTACTCTGTATGGAGGTAGCATTCCTTCAAATTGTTCATTAGACGTCATGTTCTTACTTCCCAAAAAATCCAGTGCGTTTGTAGGACACCTGTATTCTGTCCTTGGAGTCAATATTCAGCTCTTCTTCAGCGGCTCTCAGCTTCTCCTCAAATTTGTCAATGTTGGCAACCTGCATCCTGTACATGAGCGCCAGCCTCTGCAAAGCAAGAAACACGGCAGGAAATGAGAGATCAGCGTGCACATCTGCTGTAATAATAATAATAAGCTGATGCTAATGTTTGTGTTTGCATTGAATCCCGCTCAACATACAGGCCGTCCGAAGATAACTGCTCCGGGATGCAGGTAGATTTCAACAATGTCGCTCTCAGGAACAACCTGCACACGTGACACCTCTCCCTTGGCCAACATCTCATTGACAAAGTCGTTCCAAGAGATGTTACCACCGCTGGTGTTAATGGAGTTCAGCAGGCTCATGATGAGCGCGATGATGAAGAGGGTCCGCAGGCGCTCGCGGTACATCTGGTCATCCTGCTCGCGGCGTTTCTTCTCCTCTGAAGGGTGAGGCGGATTGTGGAGGACGAGAACAGAAAGGATCGGAGAAAGGAATTAAGATCACAGCCAGATGTGGTGTGGTTATCCATCAGCTGGAGCAGTGTATCACTCACCTTCATCTTCTTCTGGATTTTTCCCCTTTGGGCCGTTGCTCTTATTTTTCTCTGGTTTAGATTGAGATTTGCTGAAGAAATCTATTGACCCTAAAATCACAAGTAGTTATAAGTATGTAAGTAAAATATGAGATTCTAAGTAACCATGTTGATAATTCTGAGTGTTTACCTAGTAGATTAAGCAAACCAACAGGGTGACTCAGGAGGTTGTTCCTGATTAATTCTCTGCTCATTCCCACCATGCCAGGCCCCAGGGGTCTGTGGAGGAGACTCTGAAATTGGAACATTGGGACATCATATACGAGAGGAAATACAAACTATGGCTGCAGTGTGCTTAAAACCAGATGTGATGGGATGACCGTAAGACGTTTGTAATGGGTGCAAATAACTGTGACCTCCGAAATCAGTCAGCTAATGACACTGACAATGTAAGTTGATGATCTAGTGTCAAGCCGACTGTTTGTAAATAGATGGTACTCACGTGACATTCATTAAACTTTCTATTGGTGATCGTGGTTAATATGCCGAGCTAAAGGGTCTCTTACTTCTTACAGTTTTCCAGCATTTTACTCAAAGCTCACTAGCTCAACCGTTACCAAACACCAATACAAAACCTGAGATTGTATTAAAACCCAACACTTATCCGACGTATCATGTGCATGGTGTGTTTTGCCTTAAGGTTACCTGGATGAGTTTCTGTGGCTGACTCGTAAGTGTCCGTTCTGATGCGGCGAGAAGGATCTTCCTGGCGTTAGTGCCCCTGAGCAGCACATTTTTAACACCGTCTCTCGGTGACCTGTTAGTGAATACACTAGAGTTTCGCCTTGACAGTGTGCACAGTAATCCTGCACTGTACTTCCTAAAAAGAGCAGCGCGATGCTGCAACAACAACAACGCCGACATAGTGTCCGTTATGAAGTAATGTTGGATATTATCGTTTACTGAACATTTGCAGAGCCATAGCTATCGACTTTCTGTTACGTCCATATCTTGCGCCTTAACACGTTTGTTTACGTTAGCCCGTTAGAAGCTAGCTTGCGGTGTTATTCAACTGAGCAGCCGAGCAAAGACGTCCGGTCGAACCACAGCGGTGACTGTCCACTTCCGGACTTCCTGCGCACGGTAAAAGAAAGAAAACAATTTTTTTTTTGCAAATTATCACAATTCCCCAGTTCTCACTATTATAGAGACGCATGACAGTATTGAAAACTAACGTTTTAGTTAAAGTTTTTGACAAGATATTTTTCTCGAATTTTGAACTTTAACCTTTCGTGTTGTTCTTCGAGGACCTCCTCGCTGCGCAGACGTCTGCGCAAGAGTTATACAATCAACGTAAACCCTGTAATCCCAAGCCTCGCGAAACATATTGGTGCTAAATTCTGCCCATTTCCCCCCAAACTAACATTGAAGATGTAAAATGCAGCAATGTAAGGTAAAAAGCTGTCCGCTACACTTGGGCACGTACACTCAATGCGCACTCACTACATGGATATTGGTTCAGTTTATAGTTCAAGCTTTATACAGTTGGCCTTGTTGGGGCCCAGCGTTTCTTTGGTGCGGGTGACAGTTTTATGGGATACTAGTGTTCGTGCCTTATATTATTGAATAATAATAATAATAATAATAATAATAATAATAATAATAATAATAATACAAAGATAATAGCAGTTAGGCTATTGTGTTGTGTTGACACTATAGCAATAGTCCAGCAGAGGGCGATATTAGTCCATTGAATATAGCTCTTGATACAGTAAACCTTCAAACGGGTTTAGCAAAAATATAGTTTTAAGATTCAACTGGTCCAAACATATCATGTATTTTGAGATCATGGAACTATGTAACAACGGGATCAACAGTCTGCTGGTTTTCGTTGCGAATGACCTCAGCACGCAATTTTAACGATTAATTTCTCCTCTTTACACCAGCCAGTAACATCAGCCTGTGAGGTTGGGACTGTTGGAGTAAAACATGTAGAGTGTTGCTGCCCCACGTATCCCTTGTAGCTGTTGTAAAGTATCAAGGCAATCGTGGGGTCGTGGGAAGCGACGTGTACGGGTCAGTTTGAGTGACATAATACTTAAACCAATGAGAGTATAGAAATGATCTCTTAACCAATGGTAACCTTCGTTTCATCCACTAGCGTATCATTTCGACCATAGGTGCGTTAAGTTTGATCACCAGCATACTCCGCTTTTCTGTCTCCTCTGACCCGCACTCTGTCTTTGATATCTGACCCATCCAATGCAATCAAAACTTACGTTTTAGTAATATAATTAACATAATACTGTATGAATACAGTCTGTGACAGTACGCTCATGATACGTGCGTTGGTCATTACCGGCATTTAGTTTACCATTAATGTGAATTCCTGAGTTATCAGCTTTACAAAATGCTTTCAAAATAGTCAGTGTACCTGACGCAGTACGCACTAACGTTTAGATTTCAAGTGACCTATATCTGAATACGTAAACAACGAGTCGGAAAAAAGATATTTATGTTTTTAGAAATGTACAAAACGAGTGCATCCAATGCCCGTACTCCATTTCCTTTCCTTCGGTCTCCAATTATATAATGGAGTGTGGTGTCTTGCGTTTGAAACTGTGAACTGCAGTCAGCCACGTTGGAGCCCTGCTTGTGTTTATTCTAAAGCGAGAACAGGATGCTGGGTGGATCCAAAATGGCGTCTGTTTCATCTTGGTTGGGGAGACGGTATCCGCCCACAGCGCCATGGCCAATCAGGATGCTCGTTTCTTCTCGAAGCGTTTCCGTCCCTAGCGTCCACACACCGAAGTCAAAGGCCGCTCGAAAAACGCTCGAATGGGTTAGCGGAGAGGATTAAACCGAAACAAAATATGCTCTTTTGTTGGTTTACGTTCGTCCAAGCAAGCCTGCTTTTGCACAAATGGAGTTTTAAAGGTTCGGAGTGTGCGGTGACGATGAAATAGCTACGACATAAACGAGCTTTCTTGGATATTTTAGTCTTTTTTCTTTGGACGTGTGTTTATTGGTCTACATGGTTTTAACAAGCTAGCGTTAGCTTCGATTCCACTGAGCTGCTTTCGAGCTGCGATGGTCGTCGAGAGTTTATGCGGATGTCTCCGGGCCAGTCTGTACTGAACCAACGGCAACAAATGGGACCATCAAGCATCGGCCGAAAACATCGCGGCATTGACTAAACATTACATATTCAGATATCTATTTGAATTTGTGGGAATTCAGGCAGGTAAGACGCATTTTTACTGCCCCTGTGTAGCTAACGCATTAACAACAACAACAAACTGACTTGCTGCCCCCGTGGTTAACTCGGGTTGATGTGTGTTGCGACAAAGGTCAACTTGCAATATCTTAATTTATTTAGGATTTGAAAGCATTGGACATGTACATCGAGGCTATATGGAATTGGTTTTGTTTTCACTAGAAATGCACAACTATTTTTAGTACGTTGCTCTGCTTCTTGAATGTATAGAATTTCTCTGGTCACAGCTGTTAAAATGCTAATTTTAAAAAGGCATTAACTTCGTGTACTACACACTGAGGTAACGCAAGCTCTTAATTGTTTTATCTAATTGAAGTCGGCCGTGGTACGTTAAATAATGGCACATTGTTTGCCATTAAAACAAATGTAGATTACATTTAAATGTTTTGAGTAAGCAACTAGTGCTGCATACATCCATGGCATACACGCACGTATGCGTAAATGCATATGAACAGTTCAGTCTTCTGCGTGTTTTGGGAAGCTTGTCTTGGAAGCAAACATTAATTAGTGTACACTGTCCATCCACAGTAAGGGCCATTGGTAACACAACATAATAACATACGGATGTTTACCTATTTTGCCCTGTCGCAATAGTGTTCCTTGTTGCAATGTTGTACTTTGTTTGGCAGTTGATCTAAAGCAATACCAGTTTACCTGTTCTTCCAGTTAAGTCTGCACACACAACGTCATAAATTCCAGTCTTGAAGCCATGTCCTGTCCATTTGCTGACATGTACCAGCACTAAAGCAAAATGGATGTTACAAGCCTGTCTATTAGGAAATCAATTCATTGGTTTGTCAGAACTACAGTCCACGAAGAAAACGTGTGTGCTTTGTAGTACTATTTAAAGGACAGTGTTTTGAATTTCCCACAGGCTATCTGGATTAATCAGGAAGTGTCTATAGTTAGTAGACTATCAGTGGAATGTGTGAATGGATAACTGGTACAATTACCTAAGGTAGTTCAGTGGCGTGCCTGTGTTTTCTGTGTGAAATAACACGTAACGGAGTTGCACAACATGGTGGGATTTGAGATGAGCTGTAGAGGAAATGGAACATGGAGGAGAAGCTCTCCACTTTGGTGCAGTACCAATGCTGAGGAAAACACTGCAGTGCCGCTGGTGGTGTTTTCCACCAAGATACTGAGAGTGTTTTAGCTTGTTGGGGCGTTCATGTTGACTACACTGCAGAGGCAGTGATGCATATCTCTGTCTCCCTTGAGCCTGCGTAGGTCCTATTTCTCTGTACTATAGTTAAAGCCTCAAATGGTATTACGTGCCATATCCTGTTATACATGAAGATTAGGAGGTGTGGGATTTAATTACAATCGAGACATTTTTGCAGAGTTCTCACCAAATTTGATCTCCAATACATTACCAAGTATCTGATGTGTTTATATTTTGACTGTAAGAACGTCACACACAGAATGACAGTCATTAAACTCCAGTTTCTCTTCAACACGTGAGCTGTAATCGGTGGTCTGTAAATCCTTTTGATATTAGTTTATTGATATTAGTTTTTTGTTCTTTGACACTAGGCTATACACACATTTTCCCAGATCTGTTGTGTAGTGACACTTGTATGACTTATTATTTATTGTTACTTTTATTATAGCGAATATAAGACGGTGAGACCTATATTGGTGTGTTTTTTTATCTAATTCCAACACAATACTCCTTGGTACTCTTGATCTGTGTGTCCCATCGGGTTCCCATTGGTGACGGTTAGATTTTGCCCCTGTTCCTATATGTAGTACCAGATAATCAAACCATGCCCTCTGCTTGTTACAAGATATGGGGTTCCGCTGGGATCAGAAAGATCATGAGCTGTGATTGTAGCTTGAGGTTGCACATTTTGTATTATAGAAAGACATGCAACATTTAATCTTTTCAGACTCCATTAATGGTCATTTAATCCAGATGCAGGGGATTTGCTGGTACCACACCACAGTTGCCTATCTCATTCTTGGTTAGTCTACCATGTATCCTCTTTGACTAAAAGGTTAAGTTGAAGATGAACATTTTTACCCACACTGATGGTAAAAACACGAACCATGGAAGCGAGAGAACAAGACACTTTTGGTTACTGAGTTTGGGTGGCTCGACATTAACAGTTGCACAGGATGTTTATTATGGCCAAGTTGAAAGATTACCTGTCAGAATCACTAAATAACACTGTGCACAAGTAGTGTTATTACCGTTGATCGCAAATGAAGGTACAGATGGCATTGAAAGATGAAAAGCATATCAGTGATGATGAACACGAGAAAAAAAATCAGATGCAGACAGCACTGCAGTAGGTGCACAGTGGATACCATTCCTCAGGATATGACTCTGCAGATTTACATTCTGGCAGCTTGGTTTACTATGTCTTCATAAATGACCACAACAGTCAATCTGCAGAATGACTTGTAGGTCATTTTCTGCCTATTGTAATTCCCTAAATGACTGCAAATGTATCATATCCGCTGCTGTCAGTTTTACTGTCTTTTTAGAGAAACTAGACTACATTCTTTGTGAAATCCATTGTCTGTTCACCATCTAACATTTGTCAGTGAAATTTGGCTTGTAATTTACACAGGAACATTATAGTTAAAAGTAATTACAATATGACAACCAATCTGTCATCCTTGGAAACCAAAAGCTGACTGTTGGTCGCCAGCCTGGCAATTAGGGATGAATATCGATATAATTGATACCAATATCGATACTGATACGTCTTATTGATACTACTGCTGTGCAGTTGGTCATTTTTTAATGTTATGAGTCCCTGGGACCCACAGGTGGTGATTTGGATTTCTCCTTTTCTTTTAACGAAAACATTGCAAGCTTGTGTTCCATTAAATTCATTGGTATTCATTACATTTTGACTATTATTTGGGGAGCTGGAGATGGGCTCTGATCATTCGTATGCTAGATATCTGGAATGTGCCTATGATGCATCAGTGTCTATGATGCATCAGTGAGCCTCTCGACTTTGCCTAAAAACGCATATTGCTCGAGCACCGAACTGCCTCCGGTTTTTCCGCAGGTTTCTTTTTCTTGGCAAGCACTTAACACCGGTTGTGGCGTGTGACTTGCCAGAAGAGGTCAAATAATGAAATTAAAGATGAATGATTTAGGCTATAGGCTAAATCACTCATATTTAACTATTTTAAATTGCTGTTTGTTTTTTGACGCAAGTTAGATGTTGTGTTTACTTAAGACTTAAGGTGGTTTCAGTTTCAGAACATTTACTGTTTTCATATCATTGCAAATTGTGAACCTTTCATAAAATATGTTTTGTTTGTCTCCATCTCTTCTTCACTCTGACAACATGTTGTGTGCATGGCTGTCTTGGCTGCTGTGTTCTGATGTAAAACTCAATCATGTAGCACACATATAAATCTGGCTTGAAAAAACAAATAGTCCATAATGTTTCTCAATTTCGTTGTGCGCCTTTTGCGTCTATACACAGTTATGAGCATGCTTAAACGACACCTTTTATATTTGTTCCATTACTTGACATACTTGTTTAAGTAAATACTGCTAGCCTTGTTTGAGTCTCTAGGTGTGAGCAGTAATTATGCAGATATTTCAGAGCTAAGGAACTTAGCGTTTTTTGTTGTTGTTTTTGTTTATATATCAGTGGCCATAAGGGGAAAAAGTCAGTGACACCTTTTCTGCCTTAATGTCTTCTTATAAGATCTATTATACAGCCTAATCAGATGCTTATGTGGCTGATATAGTATGCAGCACATTTTGCAATTTATCCTTGAAAATCGCTGAGGAACATTCTCTGCGTCCACAATTTAAAGAATACACAGCTAGTTGTGCTAGTATTAAGTGGGGAAAAGAAGCCTTTAGCTGCAACTCCAGCACCCACTCTGCCTGCCCTCTGTCCATACACTCTCCCCTCCCCCTCTTGTGCCGAGTGTGGTCCTTTTAGGTAAACAAGCATGGCTACTCCTGTTTCTTGCCTCTCTTTGTCTGTATTTGCCTTTCTTTTTCTCCCTCTCTCTCTGTCTTGGTTTGTCTCTCACTCCCATCTCTTCCTCCCCATTTGAATTGTGTAAATCTTTTATAACTGCTGTTCTACCAGCACAATCTCTGCGGATACTCAAATGGCATCTGAAGCCCTTTGAAATTCAGCCTAGTCCTTTGCCCCCTCCTTTATCCTTGAAGCAAAATGGAACAAAATGGCGGGCCCCAATCCTGCTGTTTCCCTCAGGGACTGTGGAGCCTCATTTTGGGGTTTAGGAGGTCCTGGTGGTTGATGGCATCTTTAACTCGAGTTAGGTTGTGCTTACTTCTTAGCCTTCCACAGCACTGCTCTTGATAATATTTTCTCTTCCCGGAGTGTCATGCACATCAAAGGGAAAGGATCTCTATTCTGGCATGCTGCTGCTTCTCTGAAATGTGCTTTTTACAGACTTGGCTTTAATCTCTCTGATCGAAGCTTGGAAGAGGAATGTTTCTGTGGTCTCGTTTTTAAGGGAAACTTAATGATATGCTTGATTACATTTTCAGGTATGCAAAACATTTCAAAACTCCACACAGAAGTAGACTCCTAGAATTTGATATGTTTAGCCATTCTGGCATAAATAGGCTGACATTACAACATGGGCTGATCATTGGCTTATCTAGTTTGCCACATTGGATGAAAGTATTCAAAATCCACTGATAAGATTCATGTTTCTTTCAGTAAGGTCCGTAAACGTAGGCTTATTTGAAGATTTATGTAAACAGGAGCTTGGATTCGTAGAGCTTGGTCTGGGTGTGCATTCTGACTGAGGGCACACTCGCACTAGAGCCAGTTGATCCGTACCATGCCTCGGCCCAATTGCCCCCCGACCCCCTGTCCCCCGCCGGTTTGCACTCTCACTGCCCCAAGCCCAAGCCTAGGCCCTATTGCCTCTTGTACATATGTCATTACGTTGTAATACGACACATGGCTGTACGTAGTTTCCAAGAAGCACGGTCCCAAAGTCATCAAAATAGAGAAAAACACTGAGAACATGACTGCAGCTTTACAAGTGTGCACATATTTCTAGTGAATACCCCACCTGCATCAGAGCATGCGAGCGGAGCTGAGCGGGAGGGCAGCGAGAGCAGAGCATTTTTTAAAAGGATAGAATTCTGCTCCGATACTGCTCACGCCATGAGTCTGATGCCCAAGCCCAACCCAGAATTCCTGCTGTGTCCTACACAGTCATCAACAGTATTTTCAGTCATAAATCGGCTCGATAGCAGGGGCCAATCCGAGTTGAACACTGAGCGGCAGCCTATCGATAATAGCCTACGTCTACGCCGGGGCACGAAGAAGCATACTGTTCTGAACGGAACAGAGCACTCGCACTAGTCAAACAATCCGGATTTAGACTCAATCGTGCTGAGGTGGGGAACTGATGGCATAGTGTCAGTGCGCCCTGAGATATCTACACTTTTCCTGACATGCTGAATACCCTAAATAAGGCTGGGCAGTATAGCCATCTCATTTTGACAATGTGATATGAGACTCGAGACCGTCTTAGATTTTGGACATCATAATATGACACAAGTGTGTCTTTTACTGTTCTAGCTGTTCTATTATTATCCCTTCCCCACATACTCATTATATTCGTATTACTGATGGTTATTTATCAAAAATCTCATTGTTTGGATATTTTGCCAATGCACCAATAGTGACTCCTACAATATAATTGCAATATCAAGGTATCTGGTCAAAAGTATCTTCATTTATATCACCCAGCACTAATCCCAAAGACATTTTGGATTTGTTCCCTTATAATCATCCTCTTTTAGTAGTCGTTTTATTGGTTAATATATTTTGCTTAGACATACTAAGATTGAATTTCCAGATTGATGACTCGACAGTTTATCTTAAGGAAGAGTTATAATAGGCGAATGTCTTGGCTATAAAAATCTCCTTTGCATTCTTCTTCTTTTTCCACACCGATAGTAGAAGAGTAACGCTATTAGGCACATGGCTGTGTGCCTCTGTCTGGGCAGGCATGAATTAGGGGTGGTGCAAACCTGGAAACAACAGTTGGTGTTTTGATTGGATGTGCTTGAGCAGGCGGCTGCATTGGATGATGTATTATCCATACGTGGCATGAGAAATGTTCTGAGGTTAGTTGGCCAGGTCTGGGAGCTGATGGCAGAGACCGTCTGTGTGATGTGTCCCTCTGGGGTAGGCTGTTCTGGGCTGCTTAGCCTGTTGCTGACACACAGGGAAAAAGACAAGACAGGCTTGCTTGCCTGGACTCATTTACCTTTTCCCTTTTCCTCCTCAATCTTGAGAGCCTTTTTTAAAAGGTTTTCCTTGCCTATCTAAAGCTTAAGTGGCCCGCACATGTTTTTGAAACCCTCCCAATAAGCTGAGTTTAAAAAATTGCATCAGAAATGACCCAATTCTTTATTCTACATTTTTTTGTTAATGCTACTTTTTGTAGCAATTGTGTGAGGCCTGAATTGTGACCATTGCAGTTGTTTGTCAGATCTGTTTTACCGGGTGAATTGATTTGGGTAAGGACAGGTTTGGCTTTTCCTTTTTGTGCTGCCTATGTGTGGTGTACTGATGGCAGAAGACCACACCACCAGTACCGATGACCTTTTATTGGCCATCAGAAACCTCATTTGTCGGAGTGCCCTAGCATTGAAGCTTCATATAGCATTGTTGTTAAACAATCTTGATTACACATTATTACTGTTACTGAACTGAAACAATATTAATTATTGCCCCGTCTGATAGTTTTCCCCCCTTTGCTCACACACCATCTTGAAGGAGTAATGTAAAATTCATGGTAAGCGCAATGTGTGGATGCAGTTTTGGTTTCCTCATTGCTGTAGAGGTGGAACAGGGACTTGTGTCCTGTCCATAACCAACCTTTGTCACCCTCCGGTAAATAAAATATGTCTTGGATTTTTTTGCCACTTTGAGAAATTGCTTCATGCCTGACTAGTGTTGGGCTCAGAGGCAGACAACTTTTATCAGTTTTCTTTAAGCCCTCTTGTGCCCAGCTGTCACCTTCCTGTTGGGCATAAGCTATAAGTTCAGAGAAGGGGTAAGGGTGTTGTTGGGTGGGGGAGGGTAGGGGTGGTGTGGCCTGGCTGAATCTCAATCACCAAGGCCCTTCAGCAGGGCTGGCCTTTTGATGGGCCAGCTGCAGCCATTCATCCACCCATTTACATTGAAATGCAACAACAGGAAGGGGGAGGGGAGGGCTGTGGGGAGATGGGCCTCTGTGCCTGAGCGGGTGGGATGTGAATGAAAAGCAAAGGCATACCTAAATACCAAAGAGATGAGGTCCGTCAGTCGGGGCCCATGCCCCTGCTCACCAACACATGCAGCCATACTTTGTTTTCCCCTCAGCATGCTGTGGGGCAGTATACTCAACACAAAGCATCTAAGCCCCTTTTGACCAATACATGCATTTTCCCCACTCAGCTCTTTTCTGTCTTTACTGCCAGGCTGGTGGCTATAAAGAGGTTGTGATTCATCCCACTGTCCATTTAAACGGCACTCTACTGTTGGACCCATTGTTGATGCTGCTTTTTGTACTTTGCCTTCTTCATATGTTGTGGGTTATTGCCTTCAGACAGATGATTTACTTGCGTGAATTCTTTATCAAAGCTTATTTACATAGCCTGTATGGGTTGTGGTGTTTCCTGTACTTGTTCCTGGCTTGCTGTAATTGAGGTCGTAATTGTGCTATTGGCTGGTAGAGAAGTCTGTTCTGTAACTCAGAGGCTTCATACACAAACTGTAGTTTGTTACAAATGAGGCCAGTGTGTAATTCTTTTGAGTTCATCCAACTTTCTAGGATAACTTGTCCTCAGAGGTGGGCATGTGACGATTATTGAGAGGCATTTTGGGCAATGGATTAGGGTGCGCTCACACTCTGTAACTCTGTAACGTACCATAGCACGATTGTCCCCCTTCCCTTCTCCCCCGCCGGTCTGCACTTAGATTGCTCCAGGCCCAAACAGGTGTCAGAACGATAACCTCTTGTACACACGCTATCACGTCGTAATATGACACACGCATGACTGTAGGCACACCTCATCAGCAGTGAGCGGAATGCAAGCACGCAATCAGTTTGGGTCCAGTTCTGCTCTGGTACCACTCACACCGCAAGTCTGAAGCATGCCCAAGCCAGACCCAGAATCCACCTGTGTCTTGCACAGTCATAACAGTATTTTCAGTCAAAAATCTGCTCGATAGAGGGATACAATCTGAGATCGCACTGAGCGATAATGAATAACGGTTTATCGACTATAGCCTAGGTCATGACCACTTTGCCTACCCAAGCATGTGCTCGTGCGTGGAACTGTGCCGAAGCACACCCCTTCCAACCGTGCCAGTGATTAACTTTAGGGCTCAATCATGCTTGGGCATGTATGGATTGCCTAGTGTGAGTGCACCCTTAAGAGTTATATTTGATGCAGCATTAGCACTGCATCAAATATGCAACCTTTACTAGTAATTTGTATTGTATTTTTTATATTGTGAAGCATACGTGGAGCAGTAATATAGACGTCATGAAGTGGATGTGGACATGATTCATTTCTGATTTTTAACAACAAAAGACAAACCATACAAGGGAGGCTGTGGTAAGAAACGGATTGGGAAGTTGAATCTGTTGATTTTTTTTTGCTACATCACAACATCATCTAGCAAAAATACTGTTTCTGCTTTTCAGATATTTTCAAGCTAAATCCATTCAGGTAGAACACTTTATAATATAAATGGCATAAATCTACTGTTTACTTGTGATCATTGAGATGGTGGATATATCATTGTGAGAACTGATTTGAACTGAAGCTGTGAGATTTCAGAATTGAAATACTGTCTCATTATTATGCAGCTGTGCTGTGTTTTGTCTCTTGATACAACTTCAAACTGTTGGGTCAATCACTTAAACTGCAACTGCTGGCTCATTTTTCATCTTTTCACTGGAGTAAAAATCCCACACCAACGAATCCCCTTGCAGTTTGCTTGCTGACCTAAGCACAAAAGCTAATGTGAGGCGAGGCACCAACTAGTTTTATCATTGCAACACATCTCATATTCAGCAAAGCTTTTGTTTTAATGTTGGCCTGGAGTGACACTTTCTTGTTTCATGAGCGTTTCACGGAGCGTGAGAGGGGAATGTCGGCCCTCTAACAGTAATGGCATCTCCCAGCTGACATTGGGCGAAGGCAGGGTACACCCTGGACAGGTTGTGAACACATGTCAACGTTATAATTTATCTTCACCCAATACTCAATACAATTTTTACTGTGTTAAGCTTGAACGCACAAGCATGCAAGTCACTGTAACCTCTGCTACGTTAGATTTTCAGCTCTGGGCTGTCGGGAGATGAACCGGTAACTGCAGTTACTCTGAGCAGTATGCCTAGGAATTAATTACAATAATGTCTTTTACGTTTGTTCCTCCATGGTTTATTTAGGACTTGCTCATATAAAAAAAGAGCAAATATGTTTTTCACTCATGCCAACAAAGTTTGTGTGTGGCTTCGATGTTACTGTCTGTGTTGCTGTCTGCCGGAGTAAAACTATCATCATACTTCCTAAGAACATTCTACAAAAAAGTTGAAAATAACTATGTTATATATGCCTTAATCCTTTTCTTGGTGCATGCATAGGAATTAGGCTAGCTTGTGTATTTAACCAGAGCAGTTAGCAGGGAGTGGAAAATCACATCTTCAGTCAGCCTGCACAGGGACTTTCCCTCGTGAATATGTGGCAGTCCAGAGCCCTTCTTAAAGCTACAGGCCAGTATGCGTTTGGCGCTTGCGTCAAGGCCTGTGCATTCACATTGTATCCCTGTGTCTCACACTGTGAAAACACTTCACTGAATTATTTGTTTTGCCCAGAAAGGAAGCAGTCTAAAGAGGAAGTGGAAAATAGGAGAAGAGGAAACATAGAAGAAATAGAGGCCATTAAGTTGGCCCAGAGCTACCAATAATCTTTCCAGCATTTCACTGTTTGTGTCTGCCAAGGCTTGGAATAGTCACAGATCTCTGATTGGTTGACTAGAGTTTACCAGACACTGATCTTTAAAGTTCTTTGGGTACTAGAACCTTCTTCCCTATAAATACACTGCCTTGTTTTTGTGCCCATCTCTGTGTTTGTGTGGGTGCGTGTGTGTGCCTATGTCACTCATACTCCCTGCAGTGAGTCTTTTTATAGAAACAGCAGCCAGCAGTGTAATCTCTGGTGTGGATGTAGGACAGTCTTTTATTCTTCCTCATTACTTATGCAAAGCCAGTACACTCACATAATCACTGCATAGCCTGTTTGAATGTACAGTTTTCTTATAAAAGAGTAAGCAGTGAAAGGATCATAGAAATGTATTTTCATTTTTTCTGTGAAACAAATTTGTTATAATTGTTTGCAGCTGGTATTGTTTTCACATTGTGTGTCTGCTTGTGTGTCACCATCATATGTACGGGCCAAAGAAGCGGAAGAGTACTTTGCCAGGTGTTAGTAGTGTTGCAACCATGCAAGATACAGCCACCAAACTGCCAACGTAGCATCATGACTTTTCGTAAATATACACGCCACTTCCTGTGTTATCTGTACGCAATCCGAGCTATCCGCGTGTGTACATTCTGAGCGAAACGACCCATCACATCCGCGTGTATGTAAACGCCCTTTAGGGTTAGGGTTCGGCATTGATAAACACGCGAAAAGGCGATTGTGCGTAGTGATAACACGCCATAGTGGCATACGAGTTGGCGTGTCATACATACGCTACTTCATGAGATCAGTCTGTATAATGAGTGTCATTTACTTCATCATAAGATCTTTCAACTCAAACATCTTAAGATATGAGTACGAAGTAATCATTGTTCCACACGGACCATTTTTGAGGAAGCCAGGGCGGCATAGTGTGACCATTTTGGGCGCACATGCGACCACAAATCAGTAAAGTGTGGCTAAATATGTTCCTTGGTCGCACCGGTGCTCCTAACATATAACTGGTCCATTTTTGTGTGTAAGGTAATGGTTTTTTCCCCCCCACAGCATACAGAGATGAATCACCACGATCTGAGCCAATCAGAGGTCGAGTAGGTGCGGGCCTTCGTCCCTGATTGGCTCTGACCCTGGTCTCTTCTTCGCTGAATGTTTGTGAGGAAAAGTAATCAGGCGGAGTGAATTGAGCGTCAAAAATGAAGACTACTGTCGATCGTTTTTTCCGTACAGAAAGTTGCTGTGCCCGTAACACCTCCACTCTCACCATAAGATACAGGTCCTCCTGTCTCACTGTCTTTGTCCGAGCCGGTGTCGCGAACCGGGCGGTGCGGTCGGGCGTAGTTTTAAGAACCGGTCGTTTGATTCGGTCTCCGGTTCGCCGTGGCTGGGCCAACATTATGCAGTACGACCAGAGCCAGGCGGGGAACGCTGCCTTTACTGCCGGAGTGTCGTCGTTCAGAATCGTCAAAAAAGCACCAGAAACACAACCGGTACTGGGACAGGTTCGCGGTGGGCCGAGCAGCCCTCCTTGCAGCGTCTTAGCAGCTGAGGAGTCAGAAATTATAACATTTTACACTGCTTATAATATCACCAAAGATGAGCATTTTAAGTTTATTTTTAAACGATTTAGGTTATTTTGATTTCTTGTTTGTGTTGAGATTTAAATAATGAAAAAACATTTATCTTTAGGGGTTTTTTTTCTTTCTTTTTTTTCTTATCTTTATTCCTGTTTATAGTCATTGACCAAATGTGTTAAGATATTAACAGTGTGTATGGGAACTTTATACAATGTTAATTTTGTATCCGATTAATCGATGGAATAATCAGTAGTATTACTCAATTACAAAAAAGATTCGAAAGCTGCAGCCCTAGCCATGCGGCTCCACATTTTTAGAAATAAATATTCCTTTGCAGAAGGTTTCAATATTGAGTAAGTATTTCAAGATTCTTTATACATTTTTGTTGTGACTTGGCACCATATTTTCGTAGCTGATCGATTGAGTTGGTAGAGCAGGCTGACACTGTTTCTGTCTTGTTGCTGGTTGACTTTTCAGACAAACTTTATGCCTAGCTCCGTCATCACAATACTGTTTTTAGCCGTTTGCCGCTAGCGTAATGATAACTCAACAGATTTAACCATTAAAACTTAAATGCTGTTGAAGATCCCCATAAAGACCGTGGTGTCGGTCTTTATGATGCTTCACCAATGTTGTTTTGCTACTCAACTTCATCGACACTACATTAGCATTAATAAAATGGAGAGGCTGTTTTGAATGAAATAGTTTTGACTCAATTCGTCCCCTGATCAATATCATCTGATGTACATATACAGGTACTTGTGTTTTCATCTTTATTTAATATCGTGATATCGTGATACATATCGTATCGTGACCAAGGCTCCAGAGTGCGACCATTTTGGTCGCATATGCGACCAAAATTTTTATGAGTGCGACTGAAAAAAATTGTAAGTCGCACTGGTGCACCTAACGCTGCTCGGGTGAAAAAAAAAATCATAAGCGCAGCATCTCTTTATGTTCTCCTGACGGTATCGTGGTCTAAACCAATAAGAGACAGAGCTCGGGCGGGTCCTTGCCTCTGATTGGCTGTGGTCCTTTTCACTGCTGTAAATTGTGTCAGTTCGAAAATGCGAGCGAGCAGAGCAGGTACTCTGAGCGCTTCGACAATGAGCGCTGAGCGCCTCGATTTTCTTTGAAAATGAAGAGAGGCAGAAAGCCGGGCCCCGAGACTAATTAAAAAGCCCAAAAATATGCCTTCAGACAGGACTGGTTGAAGCAATTTCCCTGGCTGATGTACGATGAAGAAAGGGACTCAATGCACTGCATTTATTGTCGGGAGTGTGGTCAGCATTTGGCCGGTAATAGTGCGTTTGTGGAAGAGTCAACAACATTTCGCATCGAGACATTGAAAAAGCGCAATATGTCCAAAAAGCATACTACATGCCGTGATAAGTGTGTTAATAAAGTGGCCCCTCATCCAGCTGCATTTCAGCGTCAGGCTGTATCAATCACGTCCGCTGAGGAATCTGAAATGATTATAAAATTCAACGTCGCATACAATATTGCAAAGGAGGAGTTGCCGTTCACTAAATTTAAGTCCGAAATTATTCTGATGAAAAAAATGCCGACACACTAAAGAACAAGACAGCTGCGGAGGTTGGAAACGCCACGTACACGTCATTCATGACTGACGGCGACACAGACGTCTCTACGAAGGAGTGCGTTATTGTCTACTGCTGCATTTTGCATAAAGGGAGGCCGGTCAACATGTTAATTGGACATGTCGTGTGGAGCATGGACACGCACAGTGTTTGAAGGCCCACATTACAGCATGAGACATCATGAATAGGAAATTGTATAGTAGCCTATTCATAATATTATTATTAAAAATGAATAGCCTAAAAATATAATTAGGCTAGGCTAAGATCACATAAACAGTTTTCCATTTGCAATCTATAGACTAGTGACCTGTATGATCTTTTTATTCTTGAGGAATTTATGCTGCCACAAAGCAAGCATTTACTGCGCTTGGGCATCAGTGTGCAGATTGGCTGGAGAAAACGGTTCCTCTGGGTGCTGATGGTGCTGCAGTTAACCTAGGCCATAAGGGGGTGTCATTATGTAAAAGGAGAGCGATAAAAAGGTGACTTTTTGGCGTTAAAGGCGACGCGATGAAAAATGTGGGTGCACCTAAATTTTGTGCTGGTGCACCTAAAAAAAAAAGTTAGGCGCACCAGTGCAACCAATGCAAAAAGTTAGTCTGGAGCCCTGGTGACCAAAGTTATCGTATCGTGAGGTTCTTGCCAATACTCACCCCTACTTGTATCGTAAATACTTCCAAACGGCACTTTTGGTTTGTTCATTTTCTACCAAAACTGGTAGTGAATGCCCTCCAGCAGCAGGACTAGCTGTGTTCAGTCAGCTCAGTGTTGTTAACGTTAACTAGCGTTCATGTGTTCAGTTGCTAGTGAGAGACGTAGCTGTGTAGCAGCGGCTTTGCTGAGTGAAGTTCCACGTTTTGGACAAGGTGGAAGCGGCAAAAGTATCGATACTTTTGCAAGTTAGTATCTAATCCAATACTAACTTTTAGTATCAATTATTTTCTGGGTATCAATTTTTTTTTTTGACAACCCTTCCTGCCAGCCCTGCATACTTTTCCTGCATGCGTCCGTTGATTTATGCAGATGTGGTAAAGAAGATACACTCTGCTATCATGTTTTCATCATATCAACCTCTGTGATTCTTGGACAGATTGGATTGTCGGCTGACCCCGGCCCTGTGGTGCACTGTTATGCTGCTCTCTCACACACTTGGCTCAACTCTCCACTTGTCCTCCCCCCCCTCTCTCTCTCACACACACACACACACACACACACACACTCACACCACTGTTCTCTCTGCACTTCTGCTTCCACTTTCTCTCTGCCACATTTTCCTGTCCATCTTTACATCTCAGCAGAATGCACAGCAGTATGCTTGAATACTGCATCCTCATATGTTCGTCTCCCCCATTTTCTGTCGGTCTCCTCCCCCATCTCACCGCTATGCAGTAGCCCTGTTTCCTCAAGAAGCACTGCTTGCAGGAAGCTAAGGGCGTTGGACCTAACTGATTGCCTTGTTTCCTCCTTTGACAAAAATCTTAATAAACTGCGCACTTACCAACAGCTTTTAGTATGCTGCATTTGTGTAAAGTAAGAGAGGATCATTTCCCATGCCTTCTCTGTCCCAAATGCAGGTACTTTTTCCCTCTGATAGTAGATTCTGATGTCTAATATAAAAGTGTGCAGATGGGATTTATTATCGTTATGTGACTGAATGGTGAACTGAATGATTTACTATAGATTCAAAAAGGAAATGGGTAGATATTCGTGTCCCATTTGGCCAGAAAATGGGATTGTGCTCTACCAAAACATACATCATATTTGAATGTGTACTTACAAGCCAACTGTATCTTGTGTCATAATACTACCTCTACTGTTCTGATATCCTCGTGTAAATTGCATTTTTTTTGTTTAAAAGTATGTAGTAGTAGGCATTTCACCGCAGCCGTCTGCCCTAGTGTGCATATGGCTGCAGTTGTACCTCCACAGAAGAAAGTGGGGAGAGTTGTCTCTTGCTTTTCATCTGTGAGATCAAAGCCCTCTGCAGCAGACTCTCGTGTGAAAAAAAAACAACAAGCATGACACTCATACTCACTCAATGCAACTCTTCATTGGGTTGTATTGTATTAACATACGCATAACCGCAGACTGCTGTAGCCTTTCCCCCACACTAGTAGTTTCACACTGCTTTAATTCATACACACCCTGCTCTGGCATTTAGACAGCTTTCCAATGAGACTGAAATGAGAAATCTCAGAGGGATTCAGGAGTGTTTTTGGGGGGCTCAACCCTGTCAAAATTGAGAAGAGGGAAACTGATAGTCAAGCCCAGCAGAATACAGGGAAGGTCTGAAATGGATCCTTCTCAAGGTGACAGTCGCATCATGCATGATGTGTGTACATTTACTCATGCAGCTAGCACACCTACACTGTGGATCCATACTGTCTGATAAGCATTATGGTCCTGTTAAATCCATATTGTAAAGAGGCATGTTGTATTTTGTAGAACACAGAATTTGCATTGATAGAAATCTGAACTTCACATCCCTATGTGGAGCCGGAGAGCTGAATACAGGATTGAGTATGCGTGGAGAAGATGTGTGTTAAGTGCAGGTTTATATATTAAATGGCAAATTTTAACCGGCTGAGAATTGTGTGGGTGAAGGATGGCCGCAGGCATTCTGAACCAATACTCAAAGTGTTTAGTGGTGTTGGGGCGTGTTTATTTCAATAACATACCATGTGTTGCTTCTCCTCCATTTCCAATATTCAAAGAGCTCAGTTTTTCACTGCAACCATGGCAACAGAAAAATGACAAATGGCAGATCTGAGGAAATGCTCGGATTGTGTGTGAGGCTGAATGACAAGCTTTCTTGATGGAAAGTCAAATCACAGTGTGAGTCAATAGACCAATGGCCTTCAATTACTTTATGAATCCATTAAAAAAAACTGAATTAGAGATGCTATTTTTGCAAATTCTTTAGGCTGTTCAAAAAAATGTCAACGATTTTCTTTTTTTTTTCGTAAATTCGTAATTGACAGCAAGCCTCCAGACAAACTTTTCAGCTTCGTCCCAGAACCTTCCCCACAAAAATAAACCATGCCAGTCACTGTAACCCATCAATAATTCAATATGTTATCCTTTTACTCTATTATTGTCATCTATAGTAGTTATTTGCATAAAACACATAATGCAAATTATTAAAATAATAAATGATCATGTTATTTACATACTTGTTTTGATTAAAAGCCTTTAAAAAAAAGATTTCTAGGCACAAAATCAGGCTAGCTAGGTTAGCATGTTGTTGCTGGTGCCAACCAATATCGTGATGAATGATGGACTAATCATATTGCCTAATGTGCGCATCAGTGAATAAATGCTTCCACTCCTCAAGTCGCAAGCCAAGTGACCCTATCTTGCTTGCTACCTTTAAAGTGCACCAGCCTCTCTCCTGTTAAGCTGCTCCTTAGTTTTTCTCAGCTTTTCTTCTTTTTTTTTCCATTTCTTGTAACCGTTTAACCCCTTCAGTCAAAATTCCATTGGCAGTTAATGGTTAACCGGTTATTATCGATACAATACCTTATCTATCTGTCTATTCCTAATACACAGCCATTAAGGAAGACAAGCATGCAATAATGGTTGCCGTGAACAAAAGTGAAACTAGCTTTCAACAGCTGTACAAGCCATGAAAGCCATTTGTAATCAAGGAGCAAAATATTACAGTAATGGTATCTTTTTTTAGATCTTTTCTAGGCAGTGTTACTTTACTTATTCAAGATTGAATGATGTAATTGTGTTCTGCTGTGCATTTGTGTTAAGGACATTTGTGGGGAGAAAAAGACTAAAATCCCATGTGTATGTGTTAACCTGAAAATATATCTAAAAATTATTTTAGTCCTCCTGTGTGGGGAAATAAGAATGCTCTTCTACCTGGGTATATTATTATCTATAACACCTGACAAATAGAAATCAGCATAGAGTAACTGGGATGTGCCAATGTAAGAGAGCGAGAAGAATTGCTGCTTTTCTTGCGCATGAACCAGTGTGTTTTTGCTGTAAAATAGGATGCTTGCATATTCTGTTGCAGGGCAGTAAGTCTACCCACATGTTGTTGGCACTGATGTGTAGGTTTCTATGTAAAATAATAGGAGAGGCTGTTTTGATATTTTACAGGCGTGTGGGTTTTGGACCCAATATGCAGCCTATATTTTAAGCTTGCAGTGTTGCAGGTTCAGTGTGTGAAATGGTCACATGTGACATCAACAGTACTATCTTATAACTACTGTTTGGTGGCATTGCTTTTATCATTTCAACTGCAAGATTTTGAGTGCAGAAACTTCCCCCGCCTGCATTCTCATGTTTTGTCCATGCAGAAGTTTTGCTATAATAACACAACTCTAAGTGCTACATGTTTATTCACAATGCACATTTTCATAATATTTGAAAGAGCAGAAATGAAAGCTCTACTTTCAAATAAACATGGACCTCAATCATTTTGTAGTGTGGTTGAGTGTTGTCCTCAATATAGAAGTTCTACTCATCAGAGTAAGCATAATCATTTTCTAAAATGGAAATCTGCGAGAAGGTGTATTGCAGGGATGCAACGGTTCTCAATATAATATTGAACAGCACGGTATGCCATGCACGGTTCAACACGCACTTATGAATTGAGGTATTTTCGGGTTTTGCCAATAACATTTCAGGTAATTTCACGTCCTTGTATTTCTCTCTGAATTGGCTATGTCGGAGCTTTAGAGGAGCTCTTGAACGCAGCATGTGTTCACGTGCTGCGATGGCGAAACGCCTTGGTGCCGATTAATTATCCAATGTCCTGTAAGCAGGACAGCTGAGCAGGTAACACCGTCAGTTAAAAAAACAATTGTCTCTTGCTGATGCCTTCCAACAAGCCTATTTTATCAGTGTAGAAAAAGACCACACTCTCTCTATGCATTGTTCTTGAGCTAATCTGAAGGCCACATAAAGTCTGGAGGTCTGTAGCGATGGACTCTGCAGAATGTTGGCGACCTCTGTGCACTATGTGCCTCAGCATCCGCTGACCACGTCCGTCATTTTACGTGGCCTACCACTTCTCGGCTGAGTTGCTGTCATTCCCAATCGCTTCCACTTTGTTATAATACAGTTGACTGTGGAATATTTTGGAGCAAGGAAATACAATGTACAATGGTGGAGTATCATTGCTAGATACTGTGCTATTTTGCTCGATTGCACTATCCCCCCCCGCTCC